>NC_064617.1:472462303-472765333 GCF_023898315.1 Schistocerca nitens | reverse complement strand
ATAAGGAAAAGAAAGGAGTGGTTGAGCTCAAACAAAGCAGTAACTCCCTGTATAAAGACCTGGGTGCATCTACAAAAGATAATACGAGTATTTTGCATCTGGTGGAACAGCGACGGTGTGGTGTACTACGAATTGCTTCCCAAGACAGCATGATGCTGTTCCACAATATCGCATTCTGCTAGACTGACAGAAGCCGCTATACAGGAGGCGGGTTATGAAGTTATTTCGCCCTCAACGGATCCATCCCATCTTGCGCCCTCAGATTCTCACCTTTTCTGCTCTCTATCGAACAACTTTGAAGGAACTTCTTTCGATACGAAAATTCGCTCCTAATATAGCTCGACGATTTCTTCGCCTAAAACCACGTGATTTCTGCAGTCACGGCATCGAAAAGTTACCCCAACGTTGGCACGCTGTTGCAAATTGTGAAGACGATTATATTGTTATTGACTAAGGTCTGTTATGTGTGTCTGTTGTATTCATTGAACTTATGGAGAAACGCTTCGAACTTAAGCACTAACGTAATATTTGCATTGGGCGCTAATGACCATTGTAGTTGTGCGCCCTAAAACCACAAAAAGAAAACGTAATATTTGCACATAAATACTTCGTCAGCTGTAGAACTACAAATAAAATTCCGTTTTTAAATAATAACAGAGACTATTATGAAAAAGCTATTGATATAATTTCCCATACGCGTCTTTCATTTAGTAAACAATATTAAGAAAACCACATTACGACTGACATTCAATCACTGACAAAATTTAAGCCGCACAGTATTGTTGTGACGAAATTTTCTTTCCTTAATTATTTCTTTCTTTCGTTCTTTCTTTGACCTACGCCCTCTATTTTATGGAACGTAAGTAAACTTACAAATAAAATACTACACATGCATATTTCTATTGTGTAAGTACAAAAGTACTTTGCTCAGTGAAATTTAAACGTGTGTAAAATCAGAGCACACAGAGACAATGAGACTTGAGGAGGAGGAAGTAATGGTCTGGTTGTTGGCAGGATGTGCGAGGGACACACTACTTTATAGCAAAGAACGTTAATAATTAAATCATCGATGTGGAAAGTGGTGTAAAATGAGTGCGACTGTTGGAGCTCGAACGTGTGTTGAACTACTTCGAAATGTCTTTACGTAAATGAAGTCGGCATGACAGATGAATTGTAATGCACATACCATCATTAGTACTGCTCACTGTGCAAGACTGCAAAATTTTGAGTCAACAGTTGTGGCACTGTTAGTTAGGTAAGCTCCTCCGCCACAGTAGGACTGTACCACGCCGGGTGGGAAAAATCGGTTTTTAACTGTCTTGAGGCCAAAACTCGCATAAAAAGCGAAAATTACTTCGGTTTACAATTCTCCGGGGTCAAAAACTGTATAAAAAGCGAAATTACATCGGTTTACAATTCTCCTGGGGTCAAAAAACGTATTAAAATCAAAATTACATCAGCTTTTAACTGTCCTGGGGCCAAAAACCGTATAAAATGCACAAAAAAAATCGGTTTAGAATTGTCGAGAAACTGGCGCAAGACAAGTTCAATACGCTTTCCAGTCATTTTCTATCCTAACTTGAAATGGAGAGAAACAGCACGTTCCACAACAGATCGGAGTGTCTTGGGGGAGCCGGCCATAGTGGCTGAGCGGTTCTAGGCGCTACAGTCTGGAGCCGCGCGACCGCTACGGTCGCAGGTTCGAACCCTGCCTCGGGCATGGACGTGTCTGATGTCCTGAGGTTAGTTAGGTTTAAGTAGTTCTAAGTTCTAGGGGACTGATGACCTCAGAAGTTAAGTCCCATAGTGCTCGGAGCAATCTGAACTATTTTTTGTCTTGTGGGAGGGGGGGGGGGGGGGAGCGGTCAAGTTCAGAATGCGTTGCGCAGTGCGTGCCTTCAATTTACCTATGTTCATAACCGGAGTATTGTACACAACATCTTTCAGATAACCCCACAGCTAGAAGTCGCACGGATTTAGATCAGATGATCTGGCCAGCCAGGTTGTAGAGAAATGACGGCATTTGAAATGACAGCTGATAATTCAGACATTTCCGAAATGCCTCTACAGCAGCCGTGTCACTGGCTGAGCAATGTGCAGAGGAGCGCCATCTTGCATAAAAATGATCCTACCCACATTTCCACGCTGTTGTAAGTTCAGTGACGGTATAGGTAACAGGACCCTCAAGACTCATCTCTTCGAAAAAATACGGCCCTACAACAAACGGTGCCGTCAGTCCGTACCTTTGCAGAATGGAGTGATACAGGTTGATGTGCGTGTGGATATTCCGTTTGCTATATTCTGCAATTCTTTGGAGATGAAAATGGGCTTCGTTTGCCCATAGAATGTTCCATGGCCATTTACTTTCTTCGTTATTCGCCTTGCCGGCGGGTCAGCAGGAAACAATTCCTGCACATGTGTGATTCTGTCCGCAGCTCGTGGTCGTGCGGTAGCGTTCTCGCTTCCCACGCCCGGGTTCCCGGGTTCGATTCCCGGTGGGGTCAGGGATTTCCTCTGCCTCGTGATGACTGGGTGTTGTGTGATGTCCTTAGGTTAGTTAGGTTTTAGTTCTAAGTTCTAGGGGACTGATGACCGTAGATGTTAAGTCCCATTGTGCTCAGAGCCATTTGAACCATTTGAGTGACTCTATATGGATAGCAATGCAGCGTGTCAGAATGTTTAGCGGGATTTCGTGCTCCGTGCTCTAAGGTATGTCCAACGTTCGGGCAATTCCCTGTGCACTTGCATGGTTGCACACCACCGCTCGATCACTCCTGCAATGCTGTGGTCACTTGTTCGATAGACATCGGATCAATTGCTTTCCTTCCTCTGCCACACTGCACTTCAAAAGAACCTGTCTTGTTGAACTTTTAAATCATTTTTTTCCAGACTCTTAGCACACCCTTGAGTGTCCAGATCTTCTGCAGGGCCACTGGAGCATAGTCACCGTCCTTGTAAAAGAGGTTTACCAGCAGCACGTTTTCCTTCATGGAGACAGTCATGTTGAGCTTCTCGGACGCAAACTGAGGAACAAGTGTGTGCCACGAGTTTGTTAGTGATTTCTTTTTGTTCTTTCATGACGTTTCTCCCGGCGTTAATAATATGCTGTTCCCATTTTACGTCACTGTAAGCAGTGGTTCTCTTTCTACAGCGTTTTAAAACATGAACTTTAGTTATGGGCACTCTGTATTTTGAACCAGTTTACAGAGTAAAGGCTTCCCTTTCATATTTAGTGAAAGAAATCATTTTAGAAGCATTCTCGCAGGAAAAATTGCCTGAACAGTTTTTATATTTACCTAGTGATACAATGAAGAATGTGTTTAAAATGTGAAAATCCACAATTGTCCAAAACTGTTAATAACCTGGCAGCTGACTGTATGTTTATGACAAAAATTTTGAAGGCAGTAATAGCACAAAAATTTAATCGATTTCGTGTTTGTGTAACTGCATGAAATTTAATATGTGCGTTGTGAATGCAATTTTGTCACCGAAGCAAAGACAAATAGCGGCTCATTTGTAAGGAAGCAAAATAAAAAGAAGGGCACAGTTCTGCTATGTTCAATGCGAAAATATTACACACACCAAAGGTGAGAAGGATACAAGCTTTTTTATGTATACATATCGAGACATGCAGATAACTAACGGACAGTATCCTTACGATTATGCCGAACCAGTGGACGCCACTAAAATCTACTGCGCTACTGCTCCTCTAGACTCTGTGAAATGTGGCATCAGGGTCGCGAGCACACCTTCAGTTGTGCACGTTTTAAGGAGCTTTTGCGGATGCGCAACTCGCGTGACATAGCTGTCTTACAGGCCAAATACAAACCGAGTTGATAAACAAAGTGCAAGCTCACGATGTGTACAGCTAGCCCCTGCCATAAATTAGAAGTTTACGTCAGTGCCATCAGGTGGTAGCACACTGCAGCAAACTTTTACCCCGTTCACTCTGCATAGATCCTGTTAGATGATAGCACACTCCTCAAAAAATGCTAATTCACCCACCATATACTGTAGTAAAATTAGACCGGATGTCAGTATATGTTAAAGTTGTAGTGAGAGTAAACCTATTTTGTGCGTTTCTGGATGACTTATAGTATTTTAAGTTAGAAGTTTACCATACAGTAATCCATTTCAGGCGCTGACACGGGAAACTCCACTTCACACACACCCTCAGATTTATTGGTAAGATGGTCTAGCAGGTAGCCCGTCAAAAACTGAAAACAAGAAGAAGTTGCACTGAACTGTGAAAACTAAAGCAAAATAGAAACAGCGAAAAGTCCAAGTACAACTGCGAGCGTACATCCCTAGAAACGTCGTCGTGGTTAAGTGATGACGGTGTTGGACTGCGAAGTGGATGAGCTGTGTTCAGACCTCTCTCATACCTTGTTTTGTATTAATTTTTTGCACAAAACTGCTCGTTTTTTATCAACTGCTCGTTCGGTCATTGAAATGTTTGTTCTCTTTCTGTAGTTTTGGCATTTGTCATTCTACACATTGGTTGTAGAATATGAGTCACGTGGTAAGAATACATTACTTCGCAAGTATATGTGATTAATAATGAGAGCAGGCACATCTCACAGAAATGCAAAAAACAAATAAACGAGTGTGAACAATATTACAACAAAAGAATTCAAGAGTCAAAACTTCCAAAACGGAACGCAACTTCAATAACATTAAAACCATATGTTTCGATAGAGCACAGGGAAAACTGTGTGATTACTAAACTGCTGCGCTCATTTGTTGCAGCTTATGTGATAAACTATTATATTTTCGTCATTTATTTGGGAATGATCACATTCACATGAATAACTAAATAACTCGTCAGGGGTGCAAGTTAGGTGCGTCGATAAGAGATTCCCACCATATGAAACACATACTGTCGCTAATGCCGTGTGTGACACACCAGACGTGTGTTCCGGTGGAGGATTCAGTTGACTTGTCGCCTTGTCATCAAATGTTTGCGGTTCCCATTCGAAAGCCACTTCCTCTCGGCAGCTAATAAAGTAGTTATGCAGAATCAGTTGTCATCATAGGTCTCTTCCTTACACCTCGCCATTGCAAACGGACGTTACACCACGACACAGACATAAATTTGAATACAGCGAACGGAAACGTCAAAGCCCCGGAGGAAAGTTCATGATTTTGTGAGAAAAAAAGAAAACTGGCGCGATGGAGCTTAGAACACTGGCTCGTCCGCTTTGTTGTCCAACTCCGTCACCGCTGAACCACGAAGCTGTTTTGCTTTTCGTCTCTGCTCAGTCTTGTAGTTCTCTAGCTTGGACCGCTCACTGTTTCTATTTTGCTTTCTTTTTCACTGTTGAATGCAACTTCTTCCTGTTTTCATGCTTGATCTGTGTTCAATTTCTGACAGGCTATCCACTGGGCTCTCTTACCACGAAATCTGAGCGGGCTGCAATGGGTAGATTCCCTTGTGAGAATCATAAGGGGCTAAAACACATCAGCATCAATTGTGAGATTGTAGTATTTATTCATGCTTCTGAAATCTGTTGATCTCATGATGAGTCAGATTTATGTGTGCTGTAGGCCCACATTCTGTATATGAAAATTCACGGAAATCTGTGTCACAGGTTTTTCTGATATACACTCAAACCTGGGATCGACAGCCGTGTGCTTTAGGACCGTGTGGATCTCAGCGCCTAATTTGTACTCTAGTGAAGTGACCATGTTGGTAGACATTACTACTTGAATTTAATTATTCCCACATGCAGCACTTTATGTTTAGAGTTGGTAGTGTTTAGTGCAGGAATCGGCTTTCGTGTGCAGTGTAAACACGAACGATATTAAATCTATTTTCCACGCTAACAGTAAAGTAAAGCTGTGAGGACGGATCGTGAGTCGTGCTTGGATAGCTCAGTCGGTAGAGAAGTTGCCCACGAAAGGCAAAAGTCCAGACTTCGAGTCTCGGTCCAGCACACAGCTTTAATCTGCCACGGAGTTTCATATCAGCGCACACTTCGCTGCAGAGTGAAAAATCTCATTCTGGGAAGAAAAAGTTAGCCGCAAAGGCAGCCGGCCAGTGTGGCCGTGCGGTTCTAGGCGCTTCAGTCTGGAACCGCGTGACCGCTACGGTCGCAGGTTCGAATCCTGCTTCGGGCATGGATGTGTGTGATGTCCTTAGGTTAGTTAGGTTTAATTAGTTCTAAGTTCTAGGCGACTGATGACCTCAGCAGTTCAGTCGCATAGTGCTGAGAGCCATTTGAACCATTTGAACCGCAAAGGAACCAAGACCTCCGAGAGCAGATCCTATGATTGAGAGGGTGACGAAATCAAATAAGCGTGACTACAAGCGAACATTTAACAAGGAAGTGTACAGTTGGCACAAGCTGTTGTGTGGGTGCAGTGTAAGAATATCTGATTTTCAGCCCGGAAGTAACTTCGCGAACTAACACATATGTTAGGGATTTTGTACAATTGTCAGCAAAAATGAGAAGCACGAAAACTCCCACTTACACAAAAATGCGCAATTGAGAATTGCGAAATCTTCCACATTATTTCGTTATTGTCCTAAACTGTACTTAGTTATGTACAAAACAACAAAATTCCACAAAAACAAATCTTTCTTTTGTCAGACAAGTTATGCATCTTATTATTATTACTGTTCTTATTATTATTGGCAGTGGCTGTAGTTGTATAAATTTGTTGATAACTGCCATACAGTTGATGCTATTAATTTAACACTCTCAAGTTTTTCTGAATCTAAAAATTTGCGGACATCCAGAGTGTACACTCGCTAGCCGCCACTGTGCTGAACGATGTTCATGACTTGGCATTGTTCCAGCACATTTCGTTGATCCCTTTGTTTGGATTAAATATGCAGTTCAGGAATCCACAGTTTTCAAGACGTGGTGCGTCGGAACGGAACTAGACCATTTAGAAAACGCCGGCGTTATGCTTCGACAGCAATAGTACCACTGCCAGTGCAGAAAATTTTAACATACAGCATATCAGAACATTATTTATTAGTTGAAATATTCTGATGGAGAAAAAAATCGCAACACCAAGAACGAGTTGTGCGACATAAACGAAAGCTGTTAGGCGTGTTCCTACATGTGGAAGATGATGTCTGTTCACATTTCGCGCCAGTAGTATAAGGTTTGCTGTAAATACAGGCTATAACGTTCGTGAACGTTAGTTATCTTTGACATTTGACGTGGTAGGCTGTTAGTCAGAATGCCTTTAAGACGACAAAGATGCCGTTATCGAAACTTCACTAAGTTTGAACGAGGTCGTATAATAGAGCTACGACATCTGCGTCTACATCTACATCATTCTCCGCAAACCACCTAACAGTGCGTGGCGGAGCGTGCTTTTTGTATCACTAACTGAACCCTCCAACGATGTTCCACTAGCGAATAGCGCATGGGAAGAATGATTGTCGGTAAGCCTCCGTCTTGGCTCTAATTTCTCTAATTTTCTCCTCATGATAATTACGCGAGACGTATGTAGGGGGAAGTAATATGTGACCCGACTCTTCCTGGAAAGTGCTCTCTCGAAGTTTCAGTACCAATATCTCAGTGATGCACAACGCCTCTATTATAACGTCTGTCAATGGATTTTGTTGAGCACTTCCGTAACGCTCTCGTGCTAACTAAACGGTCCCGCGAGGAAACGTGCCGGTCTTCGTTGGATCTTCTCTATATCTTCTATCAGTCTTATCTGGTAGGGACCTCAGACAGATGGACAATACTCAAAACGGCTCGAAAAAGCGTGTTATAAGCCACTTCGTTAGTGGTGAGTCACATTTCCTTGAGATTCTTCCTATGAATATGAGTCTAGCACTGCTTTTCCCACTATTTGTTTTGTATTCTCATTCCACTTAAGGCCGCTCCGGATACTTTTTCCTAGATATTTTACGGCACGTACTGTCTCCAGAGGTTTGTAACTAATAGCGTAGCTGTACACTAGTGGTTATATTTTCCCATGTATGCGCAATGTGTTACATTTATTTACGTTCAGTGTCAAATGCCAGAGCCTGCACCTTTCATCAGTTCTCTGCAGGTCATTTTGCAAATCGTTATTATCTTCTGGAGTTGCTACTTTGTTACAGAGAACCGCATCATTTGCGAAGAGCCTTAGAGAGCATCCGACGCTTTCTTCTTTATGATTTATATATACAGGGTGATTCAAAAAGAATACCACAACTTTAAAAATGTGTATTTAATGAAAGAAACATAATATAACCTTCTGTTATACATCATTACAAAGAGTATTTAAAAAGGTTTTTTTTTTCACTCAAAAACAAGTTCAGAGATGTTCAATATGGCCCCCTCCAGACACTCGAGCAATATCAACCCGATACTCCAACTCGTTCCACACTCTCTGTAGCATATCAGGCGTAACAGTTTGGATAGCTGCTGTTATTTCTCGTTTCAAATCATCAATGGTGGCTGGGAGAGGTGGCCGAAACACCATATCCTTAACATACCCCCATAAGAAAAAATCGCAGGGGGTAAGATCAGGGCTTCTTGGAGGCCAGTGATGAAGTGCTCTGTCACGGGCTGCCTGGCGGCCGATCCATCGTCTCGGGTAGTTGACGATAACGTTTCATAACTAACCTTTTTCGTAGGACTCTCCATACAGTTGATTGTGGAATTTGCAGCTCTCTGCTAGCTCTGCGAGTCGATTTTCCTGGGCTGTGAACAAATGCTTGCTGGATGCGTGCTACATTTTCATCACTCGTTCTCGGCCGTCCAGAACTTTTCCCTTTGCACAAACACCCATTCTCTGTAAACTGTTTATCCCAACGTTTAATACACCACCTATCAGGAGGTTTAACACCATACTTCGTTCGAAATGCACGCTGAACAACTGTCGTCGATTCACTTCTGCCGTACTCAATAACACAAAAAGCTTTCTGTTGAGCGGTCGCCATCTTAGCATCAACTGACGCTGACGCCTAGTCAACAGCGCCTCAAGCGAACAAATGTACAACTAAATGAAACTTTATAGCTCCCTTAATTCGCCGACAGATAGTGCTTAGCTCTGCCTTTTGTCGTTGCAGAGTTTTAAATTCCTAAAGTTGTGGTATTCTTTTTGAATCACCCTGTGTTGTAAACAGTAACGGTTCTATCATACGCCCTTGGGGTACACCGGAAATTACATCTGTCGATTTTGTTCCGCTAAAAGCGACGTGTTGAGTTCTGTCTGCAAGGAAGTCTTGAATTCAGACGCAAATCTGCTCAGATACTCGATAAGCTCGTATTTTTTTCACTAAACTGCAGTGCGAGACGGTGTCAAATGCCTTCCTGAAGTAAAGGAACACAGCATCTACCCGAGCGCCATTGTCTACTGCACTGTGGATCTCATGGAGCAACAGAGCGAGCTGAGTTCCGCAGGATCTCTGTTTGAGGAATCCAAGATGATTTTTATAGAGGGAACCTTTCTTCTCCAAGAACTTCATAATTCTTCAGTAGCTGGATGTCCCTTGTGCGACACTGCAGGAAAACCTGGCAGGAATGTGGCCACGGTTAATGACTGCTGGCAGCAGTGGTCCCGGGAATGTACGGTGCCGGACGTCCACGTCGCACCACCGAGAGGGAAGACCATCTGTTCGGCGTATGGCTCCGGCGCATCGGACTGCATGTGCAATAGCAATTTGAGCAGCAGTTGTCACCAGAGTGACATAACGAACTGTTACAAATTGGTTGCTTGAAAGACAGCTCCGATCCAGACGAACTGTAGCGTGTATTCCACTAACTCCAAATCACCGCCATTTGCTTCTTTCGAGGTGGCAAGTGAGAGCTCATTGGAGGGCAGGGTGGAGGCCTGTTGTGTTTTCTGATGGAAGCTGGTTCTGGCTCGTGGTGACGGTCGTGTGCTGGATAGGAGGAGGCCAGCTGAGAACCTGCAGCCGACCTGTCTGCGTGCTGGACACACAGGACCTACACCTGGAGTTGTGGTCTGTGTTGCAGTTCGTATGAAAGCAGGAGCACTCTCGTAGCCATCCCACACACCCTCACTGCAAAACTGTACGTCAGTCTGGTGACAACACACGCACGACGCTAAAGAAATACAAAGCACTAGCCGAATAATACTGTATCCTTCAGCACAAGATGCGATTCAGCGTCATTTATAGTTATTATAACCATAGAGATGGGCTTACATTAGATTAGCTTCACATGACACTGTGTGAATTTTTGAAGGCTGTCAGTCGTTGTAACTGAGTCACCACGATTATAAACACAACAGTAGTTTGCAACACAATGGCCTATCGCAGTGGTTAGGATAAAAACATCACGTGTTGGAGGTCAAAGATTCGAATTGAGATCTCAGTGGACGGCCAAGGATATGACAACAACTTAATGGGCCAGTGGAAAATGAAGGATGAGTTTACAGAAAGCCATTTGTTGCTTCACAATAGTTGGTAATCATTTACTTAACAAGATATGCTTAAAACATTGTTGTTGTTGTTGTTGTGGTCTACAGTCCTGAGACTGATTTGATGCAGCTCCCCGTGCTACTCTATCCTGTGCAAGCTGCTTCATCTCCCAGTATGTACTGCAGCCTACATCCTTCTGAGTCTGCTTAATGTATTCATCTCTTGGTTTCCCTTACGATTATTACCATCCACGCTGCCCTCCAATACTAAATTGATCCCTTGATGCCTCAGAACATGTCCTACCAACCGATCCCTTCTTCTAGTCAAGTTGTGCCACAAACTCCTCTTCTTCTCAATTCTATTCAATACCTCCTCATTAGTTATGTGATCTACCCATCTAATCTTCAGCATTCTTCTGTAGAACCACATTTCGAAAGCTTCTATTCTCTTCTTGTCCGAAATATTTATCGTCCATGTTTCACTTCCATACATGGCTACACTCCATACAAATACTCTCAGAAACAACTTCCTGACACTTAAATTATAGTCGATGTTAACAAATTTCTCTTCTTCAGGAACGCTTTCTTTGCAATTGCCAGTCTACACTTTATACCTTCTCTATTTCGACCATCATCAGTTGTTTTGCTCCCCAAATATCAAAACTCCTTTATTACTTTAAGTGTCTCATACCCTAATCTAATTCCCTCAGCATCATCCGAGTTAACTCGACTACATTCTATTATCCTCGTTTTGCTTTTGTTGATGTCCATCTTATATCCTCCTTTCAAGACACTGTCCATTCCGTTCAACTGCTCTCCCAACTCCTTTGCTGTCTCTGAAAGAATTACAATATCATCGGCGAACCTTAAACTTTTTATTTCTTTCTTATGGATTTTAATACCTACTCCGAAATTTTCTTTTGTTTCCTTTATTGCTTGCTCAATATACAGATTGAATAACATTGGGGAGAGTCTACAACCCTGTCTCACTCCCTTCCCAACCACTGCTTGCCTTTCATGTCCCTCGACTCTTATAACTGCCATCTGGTTTCTCTACAAATTGTAAATAGCCTTTCGCTCTCTGTATTTTACCCCTGCCACCTTCAGAATATGAAAGAGAGTATTCCAGACAACATTGTCAAAAGCTTTCTCTAAGTCTACAAATGCTACAAATGTAGGTTTGCCGTTTCTTAATCTAGCTCCTAAGATAAGTCGTACATTCAGTATTGCCTCACGTGTTCCGATATTTCTGCGGAATCCAAACTGATCTTCCCCGAAGTTGGCTTCTACCAGTTTTTCCATTCGTCTATAAAGAATTCTTGTTAGCATCTTCTAGCCGTGACTTTTTCTTTTTTTTTTTGGTCATCAGTCTACTGACTGGTTTGATGCGGCCCGCCACGAATTCCTTTCCTGTGCTAACCTCTTCATCTCAGAGTAGCACTTGCAATCTACGTCCTCAATTATTAGCTTGACGTATTCCAATCTCTGTCTTCCTCTACAGTTTTTGCCCTCTACAGCTCCCTCTAGTACCATGGAAGTCATTCCCTCATGTCTTAGCAGATGTCCTATCATCCTGTCCCTTCTCCTTATCAGTGTTTTCCACATATTCCTTTCCTCTCCGATTCTGCGTAAAACCTCCACATTCCTTACCTTATCAGTCCACCTAATTTTCAACATTCGTCTATAGCACCACCTCTCAAACGCTTCGATTCTCTTCTGTTCCGGTTTTCCCACAGTCCATGTTTCACTACCATACAATGCAGTACTCCAGACGTACGAGTATATCCTCAGAAATTTCTTCCTCAAATCAAGGCCGGTATTTGATATTAGTAGACTTCTCTGGGCCAGAAATGCCTTTTTTGCCATAGCAAGTCTGCTTTTGATGTCCTCCTTGCTCCATCCGTCATTGGTTATTTTACTGCCTAGGTAGCAGAATTCCGTAACTTCATTGACTTCGTGACCATCAATCCTGATGTTCAGTTTCTCGCTGTTCTCATTTCTACTACTTCTCATGACCTTCGTCTTTCTCCGATTTACTCTCAAACCATACTGTGTACTCATTAGACTCTTCATTCCGTTCAGCAGATCATTTAATTCTTCTTCACTTTCACTCAGGATAGCAATGTCATCAGCGAATCGTATCATTGATATCCTTTCACCTTGTATTTTAATTCCACTCCTGAACCTTTCTTTTATTTCCATCATTGCTTCCTCGATGTACAGATTGAAGAGTAGGGGCGAAAGGCTACAGCCTTGTCTTACACCCTTCTTAATACGAGCACTTCGTTCTTGATCGTCCACTCTTATTATTCCCTCTTGGTTGTTGTACATTGGGTATATGACCCGTCTCTTCCTATAGCTTACCACTAATTTTTTCAGAATCTCGAACAGCTTGCACCATTTTATATTGTCGAACGCTTTTTCCAGGTCGACAAATCCTATGAAAGTGTCTTGATTTTTCTTTAGCCTTGCTTCCATTATTAGCCGTAACGTCAGAATTGCCTCTCTCGTCCCTTTACTGTTCCTAAAGCCAAACTGATCGTCACCTAGCGCATTCTCAATTTTCTTTTCCATTCTTCTGTATGTTATTCTTGTAAGCAGCTTCGATGCATGAGCTGTTAAACTGATTGTACGATAATTCTCGCACTTGTCAGCTCTTGCCGTCTTCGGAATTGTGTGGATGATGCTTTTCCGAAAGTCAGATGGTATGTCGCCAGACTCATATATTCTACACACCAACGTGAATAGTCGTTTTGTTGCCACTTCCCCCAATGATTTTAGAAATTCTGATGGAATGTTATCTATCCCTTCTGCCTTATTTGACCGTAAGTCCTCCAAAGCTCTTTTAAATTCCGATTCTAATACTGGATCCCCGATCTCTTCTAAATCGACTCCTGTTTCTTCTTCTATCACATCAGACAAATCTTCACCCTCATAGAGGCTTTCAATGTATTCTTTCCACCTGTCTGCTCTCTCCTCTGCATTTAACAGTGGAATTCCCGTTGCACTCTTAATGTTACCACCGTTGCTTTTAATGTCACCAAAGGTTGTTTTGACTTTCCTGTATGCTGAGTCTGTCCTTCCGACAATCATATCTTTTTTGATGTCTTCACATTTTTCCTGCAGCCATTTCGTCTTAGCTTCCCTGCACTTTCTATTTATTTCATTCCTCAGCGACTTGTATTTCTGTATTCCTGATTTTCCCGGAACATGTTTGTACTTCCTCCTTTCTTCAATAAAATGAAGTATTTCTTCTGTTACTCATGGTTTCTTCGCAGCTACCTTCTTTGTACCTATGTTTTCCATCCCAACTTCTGTGATGGCCCTTTTTAGAGATGTCCATTCCTCTTCAACTGTACTGCCTACTGCGCTATTCCTTACTGCTGTATCTATAGCGTTAGAGAACTTCAAACGTATCTCGTCATTCCTTAGTACTTCCGTATCCCACTTCTTTGCGTATTGATTCTTCCTGACTAATGTCTTGAACTTCAGCCTACTCTTCATCACTACTATATTGTGATCAGAGTCTATATCTGCTCCTGGGTACGCCTTACAGTCCAGTATCTGATTTCGGAATGACCATGATGTAATCTAATTGAAATCTTCCCGTATCTCCCGGCCTTTTCCAAGTATACCTCCTCCTCTTGTGATACTTGAACAGGGTATTCGCTATTACTAGCTGAAACTTGTTACAGAACTCAATTAGTCTTTCTCCTCTTTCATTCCTTGTCCCAAGCCCATATTCTCCTGTAACCTTTTCTTCTACTCCTTCCCCTACAACTGCATTCCAGTCGCCCATGACTATTAGATTTTCGTCCCCCTTTACATACTGCATTACCCTTTCAATATCCTCATACACTTTCTCTATCTGTTCATCTTCAGCTTGCGACGTCGGCATGTATACCTGAACTATCGTTGTCGGTGTTGGTCTGCTGTCGATTCTGATTAGAACAACCCGGTCACTGAACTGTTCACAGTAACACACACTCTGCCCTACGTTCCTATTCATGACGAATCCTACACCTGTTATACCATTTTCTGCTGCTGTTGATATTACCCGATACTCATCTGACCAGAAATCCTTGTCTTCCTTCCACTTCACTTCACTGACCCCTACTATATCTAGATTGAACCTTTGCATTTCCCTTTTTAGATTTTCTAGTTTCCCTACCACGTTCAAGCTTCTGACATTCCACGCCCCGACTCGTAGAACGTTATCCTTTCGTTGATTATTCAATCTTTTTCTCATGGTAACCTCCCCCTTGGCAGTCCCCTCCCGGAGATCCGAATGGGGGACTATTCCGGAATCTTTTGCCAATGGAGAGATCATCATGACACTTCTTCAATTACAGGCCACATGTCCTGTGGATACACGTTACGTGTCTTTAATGCAGTGGTTTCCATTGCCTTCTGCATCCTCATGTCGTTGATCATTGCTGATTCTTCCGCCTTTAGGGGCAATTTCCCACCCCTAGGACAATACAGTGCCCTGAACCTCTATCCGCTCCTCCGCCCTCTTTGACAAGGCCGTTGGCAGAATGAGGCTGACTTCTTATGCCGGAAGTCTTTGGCCACCAATGCTGATTATTTATCAAAATTTAGGCAGTGGCGGGGATCGAACGCGGGACCGAAGACGTTTTTGATTATGAATCAAAGACGCTACTCCTAGACCACGGGTCTACCTAGCCGTGAGTTATTAAACTGATAGTTCGGTAATTTTCACATCTGTCAACACCTGCTTTCTTTGGGAATGGAATTATTATATTCTTCTTTAAGTCTGAGGGTATTTCTCCTGTCTCATACATTTTGCTCACCAGATGGTACAGTTTTGTCAGGACTGGCTGTCAGTAGTTCTAATGGAACCTTGTCTATTCCCGGGGCCTTGTTTCGACTTAGGTCTTTCAGTGCTCTGTCAAACTCTTCACGCAGTATCATATCTCCCATTTCATATTCAGCTACATCCTCTTTCCTTTCCGTAATATTGTCCTCAAGTACATCGCCCTTGTATAGACCCTCTATATACTCCTTCCATCTTTCTGCTTTCCCTTCTTTGCTTAGAACTGGGTTGCCATCAAAGCTCTTGATATTCATGCAAGTGGTTCTCTTTTCTCCAAAGGTCTCTTTAATTTTCCTGTACGCAGTATCTATCTTACCCCTCGTGAGATAAGCCTCTACATCCTTACATTTGTCCTCTAGCCATGCCTGCTTAGCCATTTTGCACTTCCTGTCGATCTCATTTTTGAGACTTTGTATTCTTTTTGCCTGCTTCGTTTACTGGATTTTTATATTTTCTTCTTTTATCAATTAACTTCAATATTTCTTCTGTCACCCAAGGATTTCTATTAGCCCTCGTCTTTTTACCTACTTGATCCTCTGCTGCTTTCACTATTTCATCTCTCAAAGCTACCCAATCCTCTTCTACTGTATTTCTTTCCCCCATTCTTGTCAATCGTTCCCTTATGCTCTTCCTGAAATTCTCTACAACCTCTGGATTTGTCAGTTTATCCGTTTCCCATCTCCTTACATTAGTAACATACAAATCAATAGTAACTGTTATAAGTTTGATTTCAGGGTGACAAATCAGAAGTAACAAACTTGAAATAAAGTAGCCCTGACAGAACAGAAGTTTAAGGCAAGTTAACACAAGTTACCCAAGGTGGTTTAAATACCTGTTTTAGCAGATGCATTTTTTTTTTTACAGGAAAAGTAATACCTCTTTAGAATACCAAGTTCAACATTGGTAAAAATACAACTCGAGAGCCCTTTGGGCACTCGTAAAATTTCAACCAGGCAAATATGACTTTTCTACAATAACAAAAAGCGCATTATGATAACAATTTTAGAACGACTCGTTACATAGTCAACTTAAAACAAGGAAGCTGGCCCTTTTTATTAAAATTTTATAAGTACAGTGTTACGATTACAAACAACTTGAAGCTCTTCAACTTTTTTACTCCTGTCTTCCTCAGTTGCGTGTAATATTACGGTATATTGATAATTTTTACTTGTGGACCGTCTGACAGCAACTGAATAAAACACAATTTTAGTGCCTACGCATTTCACCTTTATTTTCTGCAAGGCATCATCAGTGGCCTGGAATATGTACATATATCAGCTATTTAATTTACATTTTTGTCACTGTGCACCACCAGAACTGTTTATAACCTATATGCACAGTGACAAAAATGTAAATTAAATAGCTAACATATGTACATATTCTAGGGCACTGATGATGCCTTGCAGAAAATAAAGGCGAAACGCGTATGGCACTAAAATTGTGTTTTATTCAGTTGCTGTCAGACGGTCCACAAGTAAAAATTATCAATATACCGTAACTTGAGGCTCCTTTGGTGCTAGCAGCTTAGAGACAGAAGGTTAATCTTTTCCTTTCTTTTTTTACATATTCAGCATTTCACAAGACAGGAGGAGCTCTTTGACGTTAGGAACTTTTCAAACACGAAGGTAGCAATATTCAAATATTTTCAAGTTCAACATTTGACAATCTGAAGCCCGTTAGGCATTAACACTTTCTCAGACGGGAACGGTAACAAAATTTTTAAGATACACATGTTCAATATTTACAAATCTTTAACATCTTTTAACATCTTTTCTCCATCTGCTTCGTCCCTTTATTATAATGCAATTGTACATGTGTATCTTTGTACTTCGTTATATGCTTGGTAATGACACGTAGTTGCTAAGGCATTTTTTATGTTAAAGATATTATGCTTAGCACGAATGTTTTCGACACTAATTTTTAGTTACTATAATATTTTAAAAAAAAAATTGTTTAATGTTGCTATACTAATAGATAGGTTTGTCCAATTTAGGACGGCTTTCAGTCACATTTTGTTTATATGTATAGTTGCTCTAAGTAATTTTGAGACAGTTTGTCTCTCGCCCCTGCGCTTGCGCATGCGCTTGGCCGCGGCCAGCCTCGCCGCGTAACGGCTCACAACGCCTAGTTTTCGAGCCGCTTACGTGTGGTCCTTATTTCTGGCCGGCGTAGCGTCCACGTTCGCCTCAATGGTGTTAATTTTGACTGACATAATCTTATGATTATGCGTCGTTAATGTTAATTTTTAATCTGTGACATGGCCAGAGTTTGGCTCACAAAATAATTTAATTTTTGTAAGTATCCCAATTTCTTTAATATTCAACATTAGACTGATAATGCATTGTAGTAGTAACATATGTCTGTATGTGGTTTAATTTATAGGTTCTGAAGAAGATTCCATTACTGGAATCGAAACCTAGGTAAACGAATAAAATTACCTTGCAACTGAAGGCTGAAAAAAATTGTTTAATTGTTGTTCAATATTTCACCAATCTGGAGTGTCTTTGTTACAAGCAGTTTTTCAAACAGGAAAGGTAACAGTATTTTAAAATCTAAAGGTTGAGGATTAGGAGAAAAAGATTCCGAAATTTTGGAAAAGGAAGGTACAAACGATTTGAAAATTTACGGGTTCAGCAATCAATCCACAATTACCGGATTGAAAGGTCTTCAAATCAAAGCAATTTTTAAGGCAGCAGTAATAAGGCCGGGCTGGCGGAGGAAAGTCTTGGCTAGGGTGGCTGATGGTAGCGGACACTTTGTTTTAAACTAAAAGTCCGAATGCCATACATATTAGCAAGCGAGGAGGCCGCGCCGCCTCGGTGGCTACGGGCAAGACAGGAGGCGGGACACCACGCCGCACACAGGTACTCAGCCGACGTGGACTAGCCACGCCCGGTGAATCGGCGGATAGCGGATAACACACCAGAGCCAACGGCTCCAACGCTACGAACAACTCAAGCAGCCGAGGGCAAAGAAACAGCCATATAGCTCATGTAAGACTGAGCATCAAAAGTAAGTAAATTCCCAAGGCCCGACACAGAAATACCAAATGAAACCCCCCCCCCCCCCCAGACACCGACCAAAATTGAAGTGTTACAGTGACTGCGTGATTGAAACAAAGGTGATAACTTGTTAATCGTTTAACAGTACTGATCAAACATAACAATTAATTTGATTAAGCAGCCGACTGTTAACAAAAACCCCCAAAGAAAATTTACTTAAGTAAACTTAAGAAGTAGCAAGAAACGCTTGAGTGCTAATACCTCAACATGAAATCACAGTAGTGATAAAATATACAACAGTAAACAATCAACTCCTTCTTTTAAGAGACGTGCTGGATCTCACCAAGACTTTCCAACGTGAATACAGGAAACGAGCCAACACTCATCAGTCCGCTGGCCTTTGCTTACCACGACCATGCCCGATGTTACAATTCATGCACAAGTCGAGCAAGTGAGAGCTTGCCGCCTTAAGGATGAAGCTCGATATTTGACGTCGGTGGTCACTAATACCACACAACATATTACAGCAAATTAATTTCACACCCAAGAAATAATGACGAAGATCACCGAAACGCTGAACAAATTGCTATGAAAAGGAAAACATAGTTTAAATACCCTTCACGCAGAGAAGGGGGGTGAATTTAATAGCTTGAGTACGGAGTGATGGCGAACAGCTGGAAAACCAACTTAATGGGAGCTAGTTCAACACAGGAGCACATGTGCCAAAATCCATAAACAGAAGTACCTTACTCAAAATTAAGGTAGGGAGGGCGGTTACCAGAGAAAATCAACGCCATCACGGTGCGCACATCAGCAGACAGTCACTCCCGAACCTAGATAGTTAATCGGGCGCAACAGCGTAGAGCCCAACACTCCACACCAACACGTCACTGTACAAATAGCCGGCCCTGTACAAATAGCCGGCCCTTCTCTCTCTCACTGCTCCTCCGTCTGTCAACAACCTGCTTCAACTCCCTATAACCAAAGAGCCAACCACAAGAAGCCCGAAGCGTCAACCGGTGGCGTAACAGGAAAATGAACTGCGCCCATAAGCAAACATATAACATTACAATGAAATGAATACCCTTAGCTGCATACAGGTGTTGATATAAGCCAACAGGGACAATTGAAAATGTGTGCCCCGACCGGGAGTCGAACCCGGGATCTCCTGCTTACATGGCAGACGCTCCATCTATCTGAGCCACCGAGGAAATAGAGGGTAAGGTGACTGCAGGGACTTAGCTCTAGTATGCCCGTGAGACCCACATTCGCAACTTACTGTCCCGCACTATATTCATAGGGCTCCTAACCATTATACTCATTACTCGCGGCTTTTTGCCAATTCCCGTTAAGAGTTCGGGCACTGTTTATGCATCCGCACAGAAGAAGATGGTCAAATGGCCGGTGAGTCTTAACTCATATAACAGCTCGGAAAACTAGCCGACACGGCTGACGAATCTCGTCAAATGCGCCGGATCTTGTTATTTTTATAAATCTAATCGGATGACTGGTTACCATTTCTGTTCAATTTTTGGTTTAAATGTATATTTTTATTTGTAATACTTTGCCACGACGTTTTTAATATCGTATTGACTTTTTTATTGACCCTTATTTTTCCCCTGTCGTTTTGTTTTCGTTTGGAATCCGCTTGTGCCGCTTATAATCTGCAACCAGGTGCCAACCGGGACTGCTCATCGGTTATTAACGCAGCATCCCATGTAGCCAACATGAGGATAGTTTCTGGAAACCAATTAGAGTTCCTTTTTTTTTTACCGTCAACCGAAATTTGGCTGCAGTAGACGGCTATGCAAACAAACATATCATGAAATTTTTCTGTCTTGATTTTACTCGTAGCGGCTACGCTCAAAAGCTGTGAACTACGTAAATGTGATTTTAGTTCCGCTGCAGATTGTCGATCGCCGTTTTCTCGGATACATTGCACATCACGAGGTTGTGGTTAGGTTAGGACGTGAGTTTAAATTCAGGTCCACAAAACCTGTCGTCTGCCGCAGTTCATTCACTACATCTACATCTACATTTATACTCCGTAAGCCACCCAACGGTGTGTGGCGGAGGGCACTTTACGTGCCACTGTCATTACCTCCCTTTCCTGTTCCAGTCGCGTATGGTTCGCGGGAAGAACGACTGTCTGAAAGCCTCCGTGCGCGCTCTAATCTCTCTAATTTTACATTCGTGATCTCCTCGGGAGGTATAAGTAGGGGGAAGCAATATATTCGATACCTCATCCAGAAACGCACCCTCTCGAAACCTGGCGAGCAAGCTACACCGCGATGCAGAGCGCCTCTCTTGCAGAGTCTGCCACTTGAGTTTATTAAACATCTCCGTAACGCTATCACGGTTACCAAATAACCCTGTGACGAAACGCGCCGCTCTTCTTTGGATCTTCTCTACCTCCTCCGTCAACCCGATCTGGTACGGATCCCACACTGATGAGCAATACTCAAGTATAGGTCGAACGAGTGTTTTGTAAGCCACCTCCTTTGTTGATGGACTACATTTTCTAAGCATTCTCCCAATGAATCTCAACCTGGTACCCGCCTTACCAACAATTAATTTTATATGATCATTCCACTTCAAATCGTTCCGCACGCATACTCCCAGATATTTTACAGAAGTAACTGCTACCAGTGTTTGTTCAGCTATCATATAATCATACAATAAAGGATCCTTCTTTCTGTGTATTCGCAATACATTACATTTGTCTATGTTAAGGGACAGTTGCCACTCCCTGCACCAAGTGCCTATCGGCTGCAGATCTTCCTGCATTTCGCTACAATTTTCTAATGCTGCAACTTCTCTGTATACTACAGCATCATCCGCGAAAAGCCGCATGGAACTTCCCGACACTATCTACTAGGTCATTTATATATATTGTGGTCACTTAAAATCAGTTGTCTAGAGATAATCTACCATTTGAGTCCCGGAGGCCGCTTCCAACAATGCTACACTTTAACGGCATTTGCGAAGTGAACCGCCGTGTTTGAGAGTTGCCTACAACCGAGCGGAGGCCGACAGCGGATGTAACGACACTGTAGCGGCAAGTGACAGGCGTCAACTGTCAAGTAATTTTAATCGGTCTGTAGACGGACCGAGCGGATATACATGCAACATTTCCGTAGTAGAGAGTACCCCAGATCCATGTTTTTTAGCTATGGGAGATGGTGGAGGAGTGTAACCTTAAAGTTCTCCCAGTTTGTAGTTTTAGTCTTTGTGCACTTTCTGCTTGGTGGTAGCTGCCAGTCGAAATTTGGTCCCAAATATTTTATCGTACTGATTAACTGGATAGGACCATAATACGAGGGCTATTCCGAAAGTAAGGTCCGATCGGTCACGAAATGGAAACGACTATGAAAATCCGATAAAGCTTTGCACAGATGTGTTGGGTAGTGTCTCTAGTATAACCCCAGTTAGCATCACGTCGCTCTTCTCATTTCTGAGCTCGCAGTGAGTGCGTAAAGATGTCTAGAAAATAGTGTCTGCCGCCAAGTACGGGGGCCTGGTGAGAAATTTCCCCTGAAGCTATGCAGCTAACATTACATAACTGTCGTGCTGTTTCGTCTTCAAGACAATTCTCAGCCGCATTCTGCAGGGGCAATGAAGATGCTCCTGCATCGTTTTCAAATGGAAATGTGAGATTACCCACAATACAGCCCGTAATTGTCTCCCTCTGAGTTTCAGCTCTGGTCACATGAACCGCTGGTTATGAAGACAACATTTCGGCACAAGACAACGAGCCGTAGGCCAGCGTAGAGAATTGGCGGAGAGCACTGGCGGCTGCCTTCTATAGCGAGGGTATGGGAAAGTTGGTACAACGCTACGATACACGTCTAAGTCGGGTCGGCGGCTATGGAGATAAGTAGCTGCAAGGTGTATCTAACTGTTGCAAATAAAACATTTTTGATTTTTACCGTGGTTTCCATTTCGCGACCTATCGGACCTTACTTTCGGAATAGCCCTCGTAAAATGGTGAGGTACAAGTGATGGAGGCGATAGCTGCAGGTGGTTCGTTCTATAAGTATTGCCTGAATTTAGGATAAGTATACATTAATGAATGTTATTGGTTATACCAGGAGATAAACTGAGGATGTGGATTTTGATGGACCGTCGGAATCTCTGGTGTAGAGTAGAGAGGCTAGGAAAAGTGTATCATCGGCGTACTGAAGGAGGTGGACCTGTGGAAATGGTGTGGACATATCGGCAGTGTAGAGAATAGAAAGAAGAGGAGGTGAGAACAGTGCTTGGGAGCACGCGTGCATTAGGAGAGTACACAGAGGTGGCAGGGGATCGAAGTGCGACAAACTGAACCTGGCACGTCCACGTGCAGTACTACAGTGGTAGGTATGTAACGCAGTCCAAGCAACGCCGGGGAGCACTAGTTCAGGACAGCCAGGGGTGGTCGGTGGCGGCTCTGGTGGCGGCGTCTACGACGTTAAGCTTGACTGGCGACGCAGCTGAGCACGGTACGAGTGCAGGGAGAGCGCGCTACCGCCCCGTAGTTTACGGGCGCAGAGGGGGGCCGTGCTGGGACAGACTCTGTATGCAAATCGGCTCGCCGGCGCGGGACTCTGGGAAAGTGAAAACGCCGATGACCGTGCGCCGGCCGACATTAATTCCGCGCGCATATTCCGATAAGGCGACGCGCGAGCGGCTGATCTATTGAACCCAGGCACCTGTTGCCAGCCGGCACTATCCGTGTCACGTCGCTGCACCACTGTTGGCCAACACCGCAGGGACAGACCACACGTCACGTCCAGTGAGCCGATCCAGATGGCGAGGGATATGTCCGACACTTCCCAGTGGTCAAGGCTAGGCAATGCTTAAGGAACGGATTTGCGATAGCGACGAGCAAGTTCCTCATCCCCGTCCGGCCAAACAGAGGTACACTGATGAGCCGAAACGTTATGACCACACGCTTAATAACGCTGCTCTGTGTGTTCAGATACAGTTAGACTCTGCCCAACATTAAAGTCCGATGTTATTTCCGCCACAGTTCGCCTCCTGACCTGTTTAACCAGTCTGCCCACCCTACGACGTCCGATATCTGTAACGAGGGGAGGCCGCCCAATCTCACGACTTCTGGACGTGGTTTCACCTTGTCTTCGCCAAGTGTTGAAGACACTCACCACAACACTCCTCGAAAACCCGATAACCGTGCAGTGCTCGAAATGCTCGTACCGAGCATCCTGGCCGTCACCCTGTCCTCGGTCAAAGATAGATAGCACACCTTTCCCATTCTACACACGGACAGCACGCTCACTGACCCTACATGCACCGTGCCTGCGTCTAACTAGCAGTCATTCGTAGCCAGCTGACGCTGGTATCACCTGGACGGGTTTATATCGATACTAGGTCGGTGGCCATAATATTCTGGCTGATCAGTGTATTTGTTTACAGTAATGTAACGCTTGAATGATGAACAACATTTCATCAAGTTTTGAACTCACATACACTCTGTGATCAAAAAAGTAACCCGAACCTGGCTGGAAATGACTTATGAGTTCGTGGCGCCCTCCATCGGTAACGCTGGAATTCAGTATGCTGTTAGCCCATCCTTATCCTTGATGACAGCTTCCACTCTCGCAAGCATACGTTCAATCAGGTGCTGGTCGGTTCCTTGGATAACGACAGCCCATTCTTCACGGGCTGCTGCACTGAGGAGAGGTATCGATGTCGGTCGGCGAGGCCTGGCACGAAGTTGGCGTTCCAAAACAACCCAGAGGTGTTCTATATGATTCAGGTTAGGACTCTGCGCACGCCAGTCCATTACAGGAATGTTGTTGTCGAGTAACCACTCCTCCATAGGTCGTGCATTATGAACAGGTGCTCCATCGTGTTGAAAGATGCAATCACCATCCCCGAATTGCTCTTCAACAGTGGGAAGCAACAAGATGCTTAAAATATCAATGTAGACCCGTTCTGTGATAGTGCCACGCAAAACAACAAGGGGTGCAAGCCCCATCCATGAAAAACATGACCACACCGTAACACCACCGCCTACGAATCTTACTGTTGGCACTACACACGCTGGCAGATGACGTTCACCGGGCATTCACCATACCCACACCCTGCCATCGGATCGCCACATTGTGAACCGTGATTCGACACTCCACACAACATTTTTCCACTGTTAAATCGTCCAATGTTTACGCTCCTTACACCAAGCGAGGCGTCGTTTGGCATTTACTGGCGTGATGCGGGGCTTATGAGTAACCACTCGACCATGAAATCCAAGTTTTATCACCTCCCGCCTAACTGTCATAGTAATTACAGTGGATCCTGATGCAGTTTGGAATTCCTCTGTGGTGGTCTGGATAGATGTCTGTCTATTACACATTGCGACCGTCTTGAACTGTCGGCGGCCTTCGTCAGTCAACAGACGAGGTCGGCCTGTACGCTTTTGTGCTGTACATGTCCCTTCACATTTCCACTTCACATCGGAAACTGTGGACCTATAGATGTTTAGGAGTGTGGAAATCTCGCGTACAAACGTATGACACATGTGACACCCAATCACCTGACCTCGTTCGAAGTCCGTGAGTTTCGCAGAGCACCCCATTCTGCTCTCTCACGATGTCTAATGACTACTGTGGTCGCTGATATGGAGTACCTGGCAGTAGGTGGCAGCACAATGCACCTACTATGAAAAGCGTTTGTTTTGGGTGGTGTCCGGATACTTTTGATCACATAGTGTACGTCCAATACCGTCGCTGCGACGATACAGTCGGTAAGTCAACAAAGTAACCTATACATCGCTGGTCACTAGAAATAACGAACCAACAGTCTGTGTCTGATTACCTGTTGCCCAGAAAGTGCAACACTTAAAACAGTATTCACGAAAGACATGTAATTAGATTCTAGTTACGGACCAGAACATCGTTTTGACTTGTTGTATTTAATCATACGCATAACCGATACATTCCGTCATAAAAAGTGTTAACCACTTAGCGGGAAGGATTCATTGCGACCGAAAACCGTACAAGATTACAACTGGAAAGGGTGTATGACAATTCATGGTGTTGCGAGGTTATAAGAAGAAGAATCTGAAACAGAAGGAAGTTACACAGTAATACAGTGGCTTGCCGCCAGAAGGGGCCAGTAGGATGAAGAAGGATGACATGGGGACGTTGTACTGAAAAGATGAAGCTGGGGCTGCGGAAGCGTGAGTCCTGTGTTTGAATTGATGATTTTCCTTTAGCTAATAACAAGCAAAAATGTACGTGAATTTACTTCCGAAAATATTGTCATGATATGATGTGACAGCTAAAACAAATACCACTGATTGAAATACACTCCTGGAAATTGAAATAAGAACACCGTGAATTCATTGTCCCAGGAAGGGGAAACTTTATTGACACATTCCTGGGGTCAGATACATCACATGATCACACTGACAGAACCACAGGCACATAGACACAGGCAACAGAGCATGCACAATGTCGGCACTAGTACAGTGTATATCCACCTTTCGCAGCAATGCAGGCTGCTATTCTCCCATGGAGACGATCGTAGAGATGCTGGATGTAGTCCTGTGGAACGGCTTGCCATGCCATTTCCACCTGGCGCCTCAGTTGGACCAGCGTTCGTGCTGGACGTGCAGACCGCGTGAGACGACGCTTCATCCAGTCCCAAACATGCTCAATGGGGGACAGATCCGGAGATCTTGCTGGCCAGGGTAGTTGACTTACACCTTCTAGAGCACGTTGGGTGGCACGGGATACATGCGGACGTGCATTGTCCTGTTGGAACAGCAAGTTCCCTTGCCGGTCTAGGAATGGTAGAACGATGGGTTCGATGACGGTTTGGATGTACCGTGCACTATTCAGTGTCCCCTCGACGATCACCAGTGGTGTACGGCCAGTGTAGGAGATCGCTCCCCACACCATGATGCCGGGTGTTGGCCCTGTGTGCCTCGGTCGTATGCAGTCCTGATTGTGGCGCTCACCTGCACGGCGCCAAACACGCATACGACCATCATTGGCACCAAGGCAGAAGCGACTCTCATCGCTGAAGACGACACGTCTCCACTCGTCCCTCCATTCACGCCTGTCGCGACACCACTGGAGGGGGGCTGCACGATGTTGGGGCGTGAGCGGAAGACGGCCTAACGGTGTGCGGGACCGTAGCCCAGCTTCATGGAGACGGTTGCGAATGGTCCTCGCCGATACCCCAGGAGCAACAGTGTCCCTAATTTGCTGGGAAGTGGCGGTGCGGTCCCCTACGGCACTGCGTAGGATCCTACGGTCTTGGCGTGCATCCGTGCGTCGTTGCGGTCCGGTCCCAGGTCGACGGGCACGTGCACCTTCCGCCGACCACTGGCGACAACATCGATGTACTGTGGAGACCTCACGCCCCACGTGTTGAGCAATTCGGCGGTACGTCCACCCGGCCTCCCGCATGCCCACTATACGCCCTCGCTCAAAGTCCGTCAACTGCACATACGGTTCACGTCCACGCTGTCGCGGCATGCTACCAGTGTTAAAGACTGCGATGGAGCTCCGTATGCCACGGCAAACTGGCTGACACTGACGGCGGCGGTGCACAAATGCTGCGCAGCTAGCGCCATTCGACGGCCAACACCGCGGTTCCTGGTGTGTCCGCTGTGCCGTGCGTGTGATCATTGCTTGTACAGCCCTCCCGCAGTGTCCGGAGCAAGTATGGTGGGTCTGACACACCGGTGTCAATGTGTTCTTTTTTCCATTTCCAGGAGTGTAATATTCCTGTTATCATTTAGCTTAATAATGTGACCAAAACAACTTAAAATGTAAACTTGCATTTTTTGTAGCAATTAATGCTTCAATTTTCACAAGCTGCTGAAATGTGAGCAGGAGTTCTGTTTTGGAATCAGAAGGCACCCACGAAGTAAAGAGCTAACTCAGGCAAAATTCAGACAATGAAGTTCCTCGAATCAACTTGTCACAGGTCACCCCTTTAGATGCAGCAAAGCGTTAGTATTGAAACCGATGACTGCGTTTCTGTATTTGGTGGAGGACGGCGATGGTTAGTCAGTGACACAATCAGTTAATTTTGGAAGCACATATTTTCAGTATGGTTGAGCAAAAGATGTGCTGCCAGCATGCAAATGAATACTTCAAAATGGATTTATCCCCTCGCTTAGAAAAAGGCAATTATCAAAGCGCCTCATGTGTGAAATTACATTTTCAAACATTTTATTCAGACCTAGTGGATAAACCTATTTAATTTTTCCAAACCTTAAAACCTACGTTTAAGAAAAGAGACGAAATACGATATATTTTGACTAATTTACCATAGCCGACATCTTTCGCTTTTTTCGGTCATTGAGATACATAAAATTCCGTGACTCTTTATGCAGTAAATTTATTATCATCTGCATTGTCATTATTATAAGATGGAGTGTTTTCACTGTGGTCCCCATTCTGGAAATTCACTTTTTAAGATTTCATTATTGTGATACTTTTCTTCAAAATTTTTCTGCATTATGGCGCATTCTGTGACACTGTATCGGTGATACTAGAGGTCCAATTGAATATAATAAGCAAGTCTTTTTGAAGAGCTCGTTTGACGCAGGCTTTGTGTGTGCCCCTATATTGCTTCTTTTTAAATTTTCATCATTTCTGTACTGTGTTTTTTCTTTAAATTATGTATTTTTTGTGTTGTGATGATTTTGTGTACTGCATATCTGAATATTTTACATGTATATGTGATTTCATTGTGAGTCTGCACCTCGGCTCGATAGGTAAATTAATATCAGTGCTAAATGTTAATAACGCAGTGAGAGAAAGAGAGAGGCAGTTGAAGGGCGGTGTAGGGAAGCTCAACCAAGGATTAGGACGAAATTATATTATGGAAAAAGGTTACCAATTTTACTGAGAAGAAAACTGTTTATCGGTAAGAGAAGAAGGGAGGACTTTGATCAATATGGTTTGTTGAAGATATAAGACGAAGACAGTGTTACTGAGAGATAAAGCGACATTTGTATTTCCGATATCTTTATTCTGTGGCTTGTAATAACCAATAATAAGACAAAAGGGGAGAAGAACGTAAGAGAAGGAATAAGCAGAAGAAAGAAGATTTTGAAGAGAGAAGAGATTGGGGAAGATTCATCATAGAAGACGACACTACATACTTTGAACAGCTAAGCCAAAAATCATCCCGGGGTATACAGAATCAGATATATGAGTGTAATTCACATTCGAAAAAAGATCGTGAGCTGTGTTATGCCTCCGTAACATGTACAAAGCACGTTCATATAGCGATTTTACATGGAAAATACTAGTTTTGCTACTTTATTACTCTGCATATATTACAAAACTGAAATGTAAAGAATAGTTTTTACAAAGTAATTGGAGGTAGACTGCTTCCTCGCTTCATTAGTACTTTGGAGCACTGCCTGCCTACATTCCCAGGGACATTTATTATCACATCGACACTTAGGGCCTACTCTCAAGTATTAGCATATCATTTATCTAATTGTATCAATAACTTATATGTGTTCATTTTGTGTGTGGTATTTGTGTTTTGTGTTCGCGAACTCTGTCAAACGAGTTGAAGTGAAGAGAAATGACATATGTTTGTTTGCCTGCAGGTCTCCGTAGAATAGAATGCGTAGCTGGTTTATAGCAATATTAACTTTTCATGTTGTTGTGGTCTTCACTCCTGAGACTGGTTTGATGCAGCTCTCCATGCTACTCTAACCTGTGCAAACTTCTTTATCTCCCAGTACCTACTGCAACCTACATCCTTCTGAATCTGTTTAGTGTATTCATCTCTTGTTCTCCCTCTACGATTTTTACCCTCCACGCTGCCCTCCAATGATAAATTGGTGATCCCTTCATGCCTCAGAACATGTCCTACCAACCGATCCCTTCTTCTAGTCAAGTTGTGCCACAAACTCCTCCCAATTCTGTTCAATACCTCCTCGTTAGCTATGTGATCTACCCATCTAATCTTCAGCATTCTTCTGTAACACCGCATTTCGAAAGCTTCTATTCTCTTCTTGTCCAAACTATTTATCGTCCATGTTTCACTTCCATACATGGCTACACTCCATACAAATACTTTCAAAAACGACTTCCTGACACTTAAATCTATACTCGATGTTAACAAATTTCTCTTCTTCAGAAACGCTTTCCTTGCCATTTCCAGTCTACATTTTATACCCTCTCTACTTCGACCATCATCAGTTATTTAGCTCCACAAATAGCAAAACTCCTTTACTACTTTAAGTGTCTCATTTCCTAATCTAATTCCCTCAGCATCACCCGACTTAATTCGACTACATTTCATTATCCTCGATTTGCTTTTGTTGATGTTCATCTTATACCCTCCTTTCAAGACACTGTCCATTCCATTCAACTGCTCTTCCAAGTCCTTTGCTGTCTCTGACAGAATTACAGTGTGATCGGCAAACTTCAAAGTTTTTATTTCTTCTCCATGGATTTTAATACCTACTCCGAACTTTTCTTTTGTTTCCTTTACTGCTTCCTCAATATACAGATTGAATAACATCGGGGAGAGGCTACAACCCTGTCTCACTCCCTTCTCCACCACTTCTTCCTTTTCATGTCCCTTGACTCTTATAACTGCCATCTGGTTTCTGTAGAAATTGTAAATAGCCTTTTTCTCCCTGTATTCTACCCCTGCCACCTTCAGAATTTGAAAGAGAGTATTCCAGTCAACTTTGTCAAAAGCTTTCTCTAAATCTACAAATGCTAGAAACGTAGGTTTGCCTTTCCTTAATCTTTCTTCTAAGATAAACCGTAGGGTCAGTATTTCCTCATGTGTTCCAACATTTCTACGGAATCCAAACTGATCTTCCCCGAGGTTGGCTTCTACCAGTTTTTCCATTCGTCTGTAAAGAATTCGCGTTAGTATTTTGCAGCTGTGACTTATTAAACTGATAGTTCGGTAATTTTCACATCTGTCATCACCTGCTTTCTTTGGGATTGGAATTAATATATTCTTCTTGAAGTCTGAGGGAATTTCGCCTGTCTCATACATATTGCTCACCAGATGGTAGAGTTTTGTCAGGTCTGGCTCTCCCAAGGCCGTCAGTAGTTCTAATAGAATGTTGTCTACTCCCGGGGCCTTTTTTCGACTCAGGTCTTTCAGTGCTCTGTCAAACTCTTCACGGAGTATCATATCTCCCTTTTCATCTTCATCTACCTCCTCTTCCATTTCCATAATATTGTCCTCAAGAACATCGCCCCTGTGTAGACCCTCAACATACTACTCCTTCCACCTTTCTGCTTTCCTTTCTTTGCTTAGAACTGGGTTTCCATCTGAGCTCTTGATATTCATGCAAGTGGTCCTCTTTTCTCCAAAGGTCTCTTTTCATATAACAGTCTTAACCTAAAACAGCGATAGTAATGAGTTCAAGGAAAATAGAAGCAGTTAAGACCCTTATATGTCCTGGAGACGGCTTTACGGATGGATACTATTGACACCCACTAGAGAAAGCAAGCCTAGAAAAAAGTAAGGGTGAAAGACATGAAAAACAGAGACAGTAGTCGAAGCGAAAAGATTTTACAATGCTGGATAGCTACGAAAAGAAAGAAGTGTAAAGTACAGGGATTCGAGCAGAATAAGCTCGGGCACCAACACACGTCATTGTGACATTTGTGGACTATTTTTTCAGTCGACTGGAATTCGAAGGCGACAACAAAATTCTCGCGCAGTGAACTTGTTCGTAGCCATTGTCAGTGTCGCATCCTGCGTTCTGAGATACATGTACTGTGAAAACGGTATAGAATATGTAAAATATTGTGGACTCTAAAATTATTCTGTCTTTCTATTGGCTAAACTTGCCATGATAGTATACCTTTAAATAACTCACAACACTGCAGTTAACGAGTGAATTTTACTCGACTCTCCTCATCACACCATCCATATCAAATGACGTTTTATTAATGCTTCTATAAAAGATTCCGATAAAAAATGAACATCGTATACTAAATCAGCGATTAAGAAAGGTAACCTGCAGAGACATTCCAGTCACATTGTAACTGAATATATTGCTTAAATCACATCTTCCACATGTTCAGGAAAATAACGTGATAGTACATCTCACCATCACAGGAATTTGTAGAATGCCATGATCCTTCGATTGATATTAATGGATGAACTTTATAAATGTTGTTGTGAATTCCCTAACTGATAAAATTAAACTCGTGAAGGTAATTTGATTACCACGAAAGATGTGTAAGTGAATTAAGCGTGCCGCGCGGAGTGGCCGCGCGGTTAGAGGCGCCATGTCTCTAACTGCGCGGTCACTCCCGCCGGAGGTTCGAGTCCTCCCTCGGGCATGGGTGTGTGTGTTGTTCTTAGCGTAAGTTAGTTTAATTAATTTGTAAGCCTAGAGAGCGATGACCTTAGCAGTTTGGTCCCTTAGGAATTCACACGTATTTGAACATTTTGAATGAAGCGTGGTGTTCATTTCAGGAAGAAACACATACATACACAACCCTAAAATAAGTTAGTAATCCCTTATTTCGGTGGGTGCTTTCTTCCGTGAATGACTGCAACAAGCACATGTATAAATACCGCTGTTTGACAGCAGATACTGTACAGGGATACTGTACAGACTTCCTTACTCTAAGATACACGACAGCAAATTAACAACCGGTAATCCTGTACTGACGCGAGTACATGCTGTTGTGAGTGCAATTTAACGGAGTCCAAGTAAAAGAAGCCGTTGCAGTGAAGGGGAATATCATTTTCACCGGCAGTAAAAGTTAAATTGACGATGTAGGCAATAAATTATTAGTGTAGGCAAAAGTGTTGACTTTCACTTCTATTCTCGTAACTTTACGATGATACTTGGTTCACAATGCGGAACGTATAGTGTGCTGCATGTAACATAAACACGCCAAAAATTTCGTAAGCGGTTAAAGTTTTCGAAAAGTGATAGTACGTGATAGGTCGAATGTTTTGCTCTACGTTTAATCTCCTGTTATTTTATCGAAAAAGATACTAGGGTAGAAACGTTTTTAAACAGAACGGTGTACATTTGGAGGTCCGTCGGTAGATTATGAAATGAGGAGTCCATGCGTATAACGCATTTCGATAATTAGATGGAAATATTTTACGTAAAAACCGGTTGGTGTAACAAAAATAAAAAGGATTGCGTATGTTAGCACAGCGCAGTTTCATCCCGATTGCAGTGTAAATTTCACTTAATTTCACTTCGGCCTAAGTTTACGCACAATTTTTTCGTAACATATTCTTCTTTCGTAACATATTACTGCGAATATAATATTAAAAAAAAGAGTTCGGAGTTTCGTTCAATAAACTCGTATGTTACTTCTCCACTGTTATGACCACACATGCGGAACTCTAAAACTTAAATATCGCATAAAATACCAGGCTAGCATGCATGTTCTAACTTGACTCGTGTTAGCGACTACCGGTGCTGTTAGGTCATTTTGGCTCCGTCAAACACGCTTTCCTTAGTAGATGTCGAGGTGGTCTCCCTTTCTACTTTCTTATATGGTTCATTCCATTTTCCAGTCTTCCTGTGCCTACTTGTGTATTTTTGGAATAAGCTTCCCACATGGAAGTCCAATTCCTCTGAATCTGTCTTCTGCAATGCTCTCTTTAGCAATTACGGTATTTATTTCATTGTCTGTGATACCCTTACATCCCTTAATCAACACTAGATTGATTACGTCAGTGTTGATATTTCTTACGTTATTAGTTGAATTCAGAGCACATACTGCGGAAAATACAGAGGTCTCATTGCCGGTGGTACAGACAGAAAATCTTGTGAAGTAGATCTGAACACGTTTTCCGAAAACTGTCTCGAGAAGCTAGTTCGACAAGCCACACGCAATGGAAAAATGTTAGACCTTGGAGCTACTAACAGGCCTGACTTATAGACATTGTCAGTATAGAGACAGCGATTAATGATCATGAGGTTAGTAAAGTGAATAAATCGGTCAAGAAACCTCGGAGAGTATTCATGCTGGAAAGAGCAGATAAGCAGTTATTAGCATCCTACTTAGGCACTTAATGGACATCGTTTAATACCAGTATGATGGACGCAGAGCAATTACAGGCGAAGTTAAAGCTGATCGTAAATCGCGCTGTGGTGAAGTTGACACTTCTTTATTTAAATTGCAGAGTGACTGAGAAGAGGAAACTTCTACATTATTTGATTCTGAAACAGCTGAATAGAACTGAACGTACTGAGCCTACTTTCTCTTTACTTTTTCTTATCATGTCAACACTGACCCACAATATTCTAGCCCAACATAATCTGACTGCTCAAAAAAATTGCAACCTGACTTCAGATAATTAATTCAAAAGAATGGCCCTGGCTAACAAGAAATCTTTACAATAACCTATACATTTCATTAAGCACTTACCTCACAAAAATCTTCATTACGAGAATTACTGCAACACAGCGAGCATCAGTACTACCAGCTAAATAAGATACTAACTACTAAAGGCACTAACCACTAATAGGCAAAGGAAATATTTTGTTGCAAACCAAATAATGTATTTTTTACCTTAATAATGTGACATCAGGTTCAAACACGAATAAATCGTCATTGACATATAGTACAAAGGAATATAATCATGAATAATATTCAATCTCAAAGATTGCAACCTGACTTCAGATAATTAATTCAAAAGAATGGCCCTGGCTAACAAGAAATCTTTACAATAACCTATACATTTCATTAAGCACTTACCTCACAAAAATCTTCATTACGAGAATTACTGCAACACAGCGAGCATCAATACTACCAGCTAAATAAGATTCTAACTACTAAAGGCACTAACCACTAATAGGCAAAGGAAATATTTTGTTGCAAACCAAATAATGTATTTTTTACCTTAATAATGTGACATCAGGTTCAAACACGAATAAATCGTCATTGACATATAGTACAAAGGAATATAATCATGAATAATATTCAATCTCAAAGATTGCAACCTGACTTCAGATAATTAATTCAAAAGAATGGCCCTGGCTAACAAGAAATCTTTACAATAACCTATACATTTCATTAAGCACTTACCTCACAAAAATCTTCATTACGAGAATTACTGCAACACAGCGAGCATCAATACTACCAGCTAAATAAGATTCTAACTACTAAAGGCACTAACCACTAATAGGCAAAGGAAATATTTTGTTGCAAACCAAATAATGTATTTTTTACCTTAATAATGTGACATCAGGTTCAAACACGAATAAATCGTCATTGACATATAGTACAAAGGAATATAATCATGAATAATATTCAATCTCAAAGATTGCAACCTGACTTCAGATAATTAATTCAAAAGAATGGCCCTGGCTAACAAGAAATCTTTACAATAACCTATACATTTCATTAAGCACTTACCTCACAAAAATCTTCATTACGAGAATTACTGCAACACAGCGAGCATCAATACTACCAGCTAAATAAGATTCTAACTACTAAAGGCACTAACCACTAATAGGCAAAGGAAATATTTTGTTGCAAACCAAATAATGTATTTTTTACCTTAATAATGTGACATCAGGTTCAAACACGAATAAATCGTCATTGACATATAGTACAAAGGAATATAATCATGAATAATATTCAATCTCAAAGATTGCAACCTGACTTCAGATAATTAATTCAAAAGAATGGCCCTGGCTAACAAGAAATCTTTACAATAACCTATACATTTCATTAAGCACTTACCTCACAAAAATCTTCATTACGAGAATTACTGCAACACAGCGAGCATCAATACTACCAGCTAAATAAGATTCTAACTACTAAAGGCACTAACCACTAATAGGCAAAGGAAATATTTTGTTGCAAACCAAATAATGTATTTTTTACCTTAATAATGTGACATCAGGTTCAAACACGAATAAATCGTCATTGACATATAGTACAAAGGAATATAATCATGAATAATATTCAATCTCAAAGATTGCAACCTGACTTCAGATAATTAATTCAAAAGAATGGCCCTGGCTAACAAGAAATCTTTACAATAACCTATACATTTCATTAAGCACTTACCTCACAAAAATCTTCATTACGAGAATTACTGCAACACAGCGAGCATCAATACTACCAGCTAAATAAGATTCTAACTACTAAAGGCACTAACCACTAATAGGCAAAGGAAATATTTTGTTGCAAACCAAATAATGTATTTTTTACCTTAATAATGTGACATCAGGTTCAAACACGAATAAATCGTCATTGACATATAGTACAAAGGAATATAATCATGAATAATATTCAATCTCAAAGATTGCAACCTGACTTCAGATAATTAATTCAAAAGAATGGCCCTGGCTAACAAGAAATCTTTACAATAACCTATACATTTCATTAAGCACTTACCTCACAAAAATCTTCATTACGAGAATTACTGCAACACAGCGAGCATCAATACTACCAGCTAAATAAGATTCTAACTACTAAAGGCACTAACCACTAATAGGCAAAGGAAATATTTTGTTGCAAACCAAATAATGTATTTTTTACCTTAATAATGTGACATCAGGTTCAAACACGAATAAATCGTCATTGACATATAGTACAAAGGAATATAATCATGAATAATATTCAATCTCAAAGATTGCAACCTGACTTCAGATAATTAATTCAAAAGAATGGCCCTGGCTAACAAGAAATCTTTACAATAACCTATACATTTCATTAAGCACTTACCTCACAAAAATCTTCATTACGAGAATTACTGCAACACAGCGAGCATCAATACTACCAGCTAAATAAGATTCTAACTACTAAAGGCACTAACCACTAATAGGCAAAGGAAATATTTTGTTGCAAACCAAATAATGTATTTTTTACCTTAATAATGTGACATCAGGTTCAAACACGAATAAATCGTCATTGACATATAGTACAAAGGAATATAATCATGAATAATATTCAATCTCAAAGATTGCAACCTGACTTCAGATAATTAATTCAAAAGAATGGCCCTGGCTAACAAGAAATCTTTACAATAACCTATACATTTCATTAAGCACTTACCTCACAAAAATCTTCATTACGAGAATTACTGCAACACAGCGAGCATCAATACTACCAGCTAAATAAGATTCTAACTACTAAAGGCACTAACCACTAATAGGCAAAGGAAATATTTTGTTGCAAACCAAATAATGTATTTTTTACCTTAATAATGTGACATCAGGTTCAAACACGAATAAATCGTCATTGACATATAGTACAAAGGAATATAATCATGAATAATATTCAATCTCAAAGATTGCAACCTGACTTCAGATAATTAATTCAAAAGAATGGCCCTGGCTAACAAGAAATCTTTACAATAACCTATACATTTCATTAAGCACTTACCTCACAAAAATCTTCATTACGAGAATTACTGCAACACAGCGAGCATCAATACTACCAGCTAAATAAGATTCTAACTACTAAAGGCACTAACCACTAATAGGCAAAGGAAATATTTTGTTGCAAACCAAATAATGTATTTTTTACCTTAATAATGTGACATCAGGTTCAAACACGAATAAATCGTCATTGACATATAGTACAAAGGAATATAATCATGAATAATATTCAATCTCAAAGATTGCAACCTGACTTCAGATAATTAATTCAAAAGAATGGCCCTGGCTAACAAGAAATCTTTACAATAACCTATACATTTCATTAAGCACTTACCTCACAAAAATCTTCATTACGAGAATTACTGCAACACAGCGAGCGTCAATACTACCAGCTAAATAAGATTCTAACTACTAAAGGCACTAACCACTAATAGGCAAAGGAAATATTTTGTTGCAAACCAAATAATGGATTTTTTACCTTAATAATGTGACATCAGGTTCAAACACGAATAAATCGTCATTGACATATAGTACAAAGGAATATAATCATGAATAATATTCAATCTCAAAGTCAAACGTGTACAGATCGTTAGCCAAGGCAAACACTTCAGACCTCTACCCCGCATCAAAGCTAACTTCTCACATCTAACATCCATCACTGCTGGCTGTTCTCCTCCAACTGCCTAACAGTTCTTCCATCACTGCTGGCGACTAACTTCCAACTGTCCAACAGTACCGGTGATTAACCTCCAGCAACGAGTCCGACCAGCCACAAAGACTCTTAGAAAGAAAGCGCAGTCAGAGATCCAATGCAAAGCGCTACACAGCGCTGCAAACACAGAAGCAGTCCACTTACAAAGTATGTGCCGAGTACGTGAGCTACGGACGGAAAAGACCCATCGTCGTTGAGTAACAAAATTCGTAAAATGCGTTCTCACATTGTTGCATTTTCGGTTCAAAGAAAAAACGTGGAAATGTCGATGGACGAAAATCTGTAAAAAATCATGCTTGTATAAAAAGATCGGTGGGCGAATCGTACAACTCCTGCCGTCATACCTTAGCGACAGATCTTGTCGAATGCTGACGAAATATCGCTAAGCTGGTCGAAAGCTTCTGTCCAGTCACTAGTCGACCAGTCTGGTGTGGCAACAGAGGACAGCAAAGGAAAAGCTGAGATTGGAAGTTCACGATATTAGGAGCAAAAAAGTCTGATAAACATGGGCTCATTCACAAAGGAGGACCGTACAGGCATACCGTCGTTTGACCGACGCACAGACTCCCGTATGGAGTACATAGTAATAGGCAACCCTGGCGTGAAAAAGCAGCTGGAAGTGTTCACAACAGATAAGTCACCAGGTCCGTATAGAATACCAATTCCGTTTTACAAAGAGTATTCTATGGCAATGACCCTTCACTTAGCTGGCATTTACCGCGGAACTCTCGCCCAGCGCGAAGTCCCAAGCAGCTGGGGGAAAAGAGGAGCCGACTCGTGTATACAGCGTATATCATAACTAATGGCGTAATCACATACAGCTAGAAGTACACGATACTAGGAGCAAAAAAGTCTGATAAACATGGGCTCTGAAATGCATTTCCGAAGAGCAAGGGGCAATTCATCTTCGATACTGTGAAATCAATCTCTTCTACTGCAAGCTCTTTGTTTTCCATAATTTCAGAGATGGGAGTATGGATCCAAACAAGAAAAGCTGTGTAGTAAAAATAGGCTCTATATGCGCACTTGTTTAACAGAAGAAATGTGTTTCACTGCAGTGAAGGTGATCAAGTGCTCATACCCCTTGAGTTATGCACTTTAGAGGCCATGTTTGCTGGAGATTTTTTCCTTGTTTTGATCCATATTACCACTCCTCAAAATATAGAAAGCAAAGAGCTTGCAGAAGAAGAGATTTGTTCCACTTTATCGAAGATGAAGAAGTGCCCTTAGCTATTCAGACATGCATTTTACAGCCCATGTTTACTAGACCATTTTGCTTCTAGTACCGTGTACTTTCAGTTACATGCGCTTACCTCGTAAATCACGATATACGCTGTATAAGAAGGGTAAAAGAATACACCCGCAAAATTACAGACCAGTATCCGTATTATCCATCGTTTCTTGAGCATATACATAAATAAATTTTCTTGAGGCAGGAAAGCTCCTGTTCACAAATCAGCACAGATTTCGAAAGCATCGCTCGTGCGAAACTCAACTTGCTTTTTCGCCGCATGATATGCTGCGAGCCGTGGATGGAGGATAACCGACAGGTTCCTAGATTTCCGAAAGCAATCGACGCAGTGTCCCACTGCAGACTATTAACGAAGATCCAAGCATAACGAATAGGTTCCCAGATAAGTGAGTGGCTAGAAGATTTCAAGTTATCCTAGACGGTGAGTGTTCACCATAGACAGGGGTATCGTCAGGAGTGCCCCAGAGAATGTAACAATACCGTTTTTATTACCTGTATACATAAATGATCTGATAGATAGGGCGAGCAGCATCCTGCGAGTGTCTACTGAGTAGTTGTAGAAGGATACATAATGTCTTAGACAGAATTTCTGTTTTGTGTGATTAACAGCAGCTTGCTCTAAATGTAGAAACGTGTAAGTTAAGTAGATGACTAGGAAAAACAGTCACGTAATTTTCAAACACAGGGTTAGTGGTGTGATGCTTGACAGAGTTAAATCGATTAAATAGCTAGGCGCAAAGCTGTGACTCGACTTGAGATGAAACGACCGCTACGACAGTAGTACAGAAGGCGAAAGTTCGATTTCAGTTTACTTAAAGAATACACTTATGCCCTTTCTTTGGCATCGAAGCAACCCAGAGGAGTACTGCTCCATTTGTTTCCGGTAGATTCGATCAACACTGAGTGTTACCGAGATGGTTCATGAACTCAAATATAAATCCCTACAGCAAAAATGATGGTCTTTTCGCAAAACACTAATGAACTGGAGTTCGCAGTTGACTGCAGAACCATTCTTCTGCCGCTAACGTAAACTTCTCGTAAGGACCGAGAAGACTAAATAACATAAATTAGAACTTGAGCGGAGGTATACGCCCGCCTCCGTAAATGAGTGTTCAGCAAAGCTGATTTCCATGCGGATGACCCGGGTTCGATTCCCGGTACCGCCAGCGATTTTTGCTTGATGGGAAGAATGGAACGGGTAGCACTCAGTCTCGTGATGCCTTATGATGAGCTGCTTGAGCGAGTAGAAGCGCCATCAGCTTACTGCTTCTATCGCATTCACTCCTTCCCACTGCTGCTCTTCTCACTGTCAAAATCACTCTCTTCCTCGTTGTCATTGTCATAGACTCTGTTCTAATTATTACGGGCTCTCACCCACATCCACATTCTTCTTCTCCTTATTGCTCTCTCACCGCCACTGTCTCCTTCACTCTTTTCCTAGCACTATTCTGTCACTATCAACTGTCCCCCTGCCACTGCGTACTTCTCTTTCTCTTACTATTCCATTGTATCATTTGCTCTGTCTATACCACATCCACTGCCTACTGTCTTTCACCGGGTTTTACTTTTCCGCTTCTTTCCCACTGCAACTATCTCCTTCTCCCTCAGCACAAAAAGTGAGAATATATTCGCATGCCGCAATTTATGGGACAATTTTGAAAGGTGCTGAGGGAGGTTGAGAATTTGGTACCCCACGTTTCAGTCAGTATTTTAAAACAGGAGCGTATTAAGTACTTCGGTGGTCCGATAGGATATTTCCACTAGTTCCCTTCTTTTCCCTGCAACAGTAAGGCATGTCATTCATATAAAAAGAACTTTATGGGTCAGTAAAATTTTGATTGTTTGCTTACGTGAAATTGAAACAACGCAAAACTAATTTTACACCTCACGCAGGATTTTACATGCACAAAAATTTTGTATGTGCTTCAGTGCTACAACATGGGATCTCAGAGCCCTTCTAATGATAATGCAGGCACTTTACAGCATATTCCTCCGTGCTGCGTCACTTTAGAAACTACGTTTTCATCTTACACCGGATATTACGTGCGTACTTTATGTTTACAACAAAGGTAACTTTGAACTTCTGTTACTCGCAAACGGATAAAGATATCAAGAAAATTTTCAAGGTTGTTTGAGATCAGGAACTTAGACATATAATGTAAGAATTACAGCCATTTGCTGTGCGTAGTGGTGTCGTGGCTCGGGTTTGGTACCCAAAAACGACAGTTATCCGGTTTTCTCAGGAGCCGTCTATGAACCAAATGGTGCCTCCAAAGTCTCTTAAGGAGTACCATAGACCATATACAGAATAAGGCAAAAAGAACCAACCGATTTGTTCTGTTTTGCCTAAGCTGGAAAGATTGATACTGTACTAGAGTTACAATACTTACAGTAAACCGAGTGAGGTGGCGCAGTGGCTAGCACACTAGACTCACATTCGGGAGGACGACGGTTCAATTCCGCCTCCAACTATCCTGATTTAGATTTTCTGTGATTTCCCTAAATCGCTCCAGGCAAATGCCGGGATGGTTCCTTTGAAAGGGCACGGCCGACTTCCTTCTCCGTTCTTCCTTGATCCGATGAGACCGATGACCTCGCTGTTTGGTATCTTCCCCCAAACAACCCAACCCAATCCTTCCCTAATCCGATGAGACCGATTACCTCGCAGTTTGGTCTCTTCCCCCAAAACAACCCAACCCAACTTACAGTAAGAAGATCCTTCTGTTGGCTGTACAAACGGCCTCTAAGCCAAGGGCTCACCAAAAACTTGACGCTATCCTTGTAGTACCAATAGAACACTAGACGCAAGTCCCGGAAAAATGTCGTTTTTATGTGCGGCGCTTTGAAACATGAAATGTGGAATGACTATACGTATAGATCAATATATCAAGCGGTTCTGAGGTACCAGGTACGGACGCACTCTGAAACAGCCATATTAGCACAGACACAAATAAATGAAATGATCGTGTGGCACTGATGGCGGGGAGGCCCCATTTAGGGAAATTCGGTCGCCGGTTTGCAAGTTTTATTTCAGGTGACGCCACATTGGGTGGCTTGAGTATCGTTGATGATGATTGATGGTAACACAATGCCCAGTCCATAAGCTGTGAAAATCTTCAAACTGACTGGGAATCGAACCCAGGCCCCCTGCATGGTAGGCAAACACGTTACCACTCAGCTAAGCAGGTGGACATTAGCACGTACTCTGTCCTCCAGGGGTAGCAAAGCATGCACTGACTCTGGTATGTAGCCGATAGTAAAGGTGACGAATAGTGTCTTCGGATACGTTATTCCACACCTACGCGATCCGTTCTCATTTTGCTGTAAGAGTTGTGGGTGGACTCGTCACATAAGCCACTTGTCGTCCCATTATGTCCGATACGTGTTCGACTGGAGACGAATCCGAAGACCGTGCTGGTCAGGGAAGCTGCTGCAAGTCTTCCAGAGCACGGTTCTTACGGGCAGTGTGCAGCGGGCGTTATCCTGTTGGAACAGCATATCACCCTCTTGCTGCAAGAAAGACAGAACAACTGCAACTGGTAGAAGAACATATGCACGTATCGAGCGCTGGCCAACGTTCTTTCCACTTGGACCAAACGTGAACGAGAGTTGTAGTTTATCGCACTCCAGACAGTTCAGTCTAGCGTAGGACCAGTGTGCCTTGGACGAATGTGCTGTTCAAGACAGCGATCCACAAGCGCAGTCAGAATCTGCTTTTCAACATCGAAGACCATGGCGCGCTATTCCATCATACAGCCGATCTTCTGACGGTACCAGTCGAACCATTGACGTCGATGCTACGGTGTGAGTGGAAGACGAGCTAGAGATGTGTGGGTTGTAGTCTCACTGCTAGTGGCAAGTATTGATACTTGTTGGATCACAGTTCCCTCTTATATGGGCTATAGAAATTGTAAAATTTGCCACTGTTGACCTTACAATACGACGGTATCAGCAGGAGACTGTGATTTGTGGATATCCAGAACCTTGCCTACGAGTATGAGAATGCTCACGTGGCCACTGTTGCCATCATCGCTGCACATATGATGTGGCACGCCTAACTTGTCTGACAATTCTCTGAAACGACCATCCTGCAGCTTGAAAGAACACAATTTGACCCCTTTCAAAGTCATTAAATTGGCTGTACGAAGCTAGAGTGCATCTTCGTCGCACGGTGCATTTTTGTTCCATATGTCCACACCGCACTGAGCAGCATAAACAAAGACATTCCCATATTCATTTTTAAAGATTGGACGCAAATAGCATTTTGATAGCTATTTACTACACCATCTGCTGGAGGATGACCTTGAAACCATTATCAATACATCTGCCACGAACCAAGTGGTATATTATGCCATCTGATCAAATGGTTCAAATGGCTCTCAGCACTGTGGTATTTAACATCTGAGGTCATCAGTCCCTTAGGACTTAGAACTACTTAAACCTAACTAATCTAAGGACATCACACACATCCATGCCCGAGGCAGGATTCGAACTAGCGACCGTAGCGGTCGCACGGTTACAGACTAAAGCGACTAGAACCGCTCGGCCACAACAGCCGGCCATCTGATCAAAATCGACATCGTCTTTCAAGGTGCTCCTATTTTGTTACGGCAATGTATATCATGGATGGTCTATTTCCGATTAGCTTATGTCGTCTGCAGATAATTTTTTGAGTATACTTTGGGAACAACTCATTACGCCGAAAGAAGCCCCCTTCGCAAATTTCTAATACTATAGCTGAACAATCGGCCGGAGTGGCCGAGTGGTTCTAGGCGCTACAGTCTGGAACCGCGCGACAGCTACGCTCGCAGGTTCGAATCCTGCCCCGGGCATGGATGTGTGTAATGTCCTTAGGTTAGTTAGGTTTAAGTAGTTCTACGTTCTAGGGGACTGATGACCTCAGAAATTAAGTCCCACAGCCCTCAGAGCCATTTGAAGCCATTTAGCTGAAGAATTCGTTACTTCCTCCAGCAAAATGTATCTTTCTACAGCCTTAGTTAGTAAGAAGGATATGTTATTCCTTTAAGCATCTTAGAACTATCTGTGTAGATCTCGACGTAATAAAATGATTGCCCTTTGCATTGTTTGTCACCGAGGGTGTGTAAGAGTCTTTCCAAATCTCTTAGGGATGGTGTTATTGTACCACACCGTTTTCTAGTAGCATTAATGGTAGCATTGTTCGGAGTTCTATATGATTTCTCCTTTTGTGCTGGCATAGCTGATATGACTGCCAGATCTTACTGGCTGTCGCGTTACTGGTTGTTCTTGTGTTTACGTAATAACATTTTCCTATATGGTATCTGTCGTTGAAAGTAAAGTGACATTCTTTTCCTTCTACAAGAAAGGCATTAGTTGGTGATGTTGACAATGCGGCCGAATAAGTTTTCATTCGTCTGTATTGTGGCTTTTTCAGTTCCCTTGACAAGTATTTTGGAGCTTTGCACGAGAATACGCTCCCACAAAACAGAGAGCAGGTCACTGGTTTAGCTCCAAAACCATATGCATATGGTGAATCAAAGTGTACTTAGTAATTTTCGATGTGACGTGTTCGATACGAAAATGATTGTTTTCTGTCAACATATGATTCTACGACCTTGGAGAAATTTTTTTTCTAGCGCGATTGTAACCATGCTTTATTTACTGCTAATATGAGTATAGTTTCAGGTGACCACAATAACAGTTATTGCATCGTTAGACTACAGACTACTAACCCATAACATAAATAAGCATAACACACGGAGCATTTTGATATAGAAATCTTTCGTCAGAAAATGTTAAAATTATATGACATCAAGAGATGAATACACTGCGGATTTGCTTTGTGTATTGTTCTTAGTATTAATTTTTTTGTATATTCATTGAAATTTGTGTATGTATAAACGTGTTTGTACCATATAACATGGAAAAATGTCGTGCATAAACGTGTGATCAGATTATAACTGAAAGTTGAGAGCATTGAATATGCAGAGAAATACTGTCTCACGTGTATTTTTTCTTGTCGAATAGCTTTTCACGGTTTCCGAAGTGTTTATAAAATACTTTCAGGGAATCAGCATCTTTTCCTCCCTCATTTCTCTGCCCATCTCCTCCTCCTCCCTCTCTCTGTCCATCTCTTGCTCCACCTCCCTACGTCCATCTATTGACAGCACTTTCTGTCCATCTGCTATACTCTCTCTATATTCACCTCCCCACTCCATCTCTTCCTTCCCCCTCTCTCCATCAATCTCGTCCTCGACCCCTCTCTGTCTATCCCGCCTGTTTCTTTATTTAAAATAAGAGAAAGGCAATCTCTCGACTATAGCGGATTGGGGCGTGGAACCTAGAAACACATAACAGAAAGCGGTATTCACACTAGCTTTACACACACACATACACACACACACACACACACACACACACACACACACGTGTCCCTGTCTCTTTCCACGTCTTCTTCCCCTCTTTCTGCCCATCTCCTCCTCTCTGTCCTTCCCCTCCACCCCTCTGTCGTTCATCTCCTCCCCCTTATCTATCCAACTCCTCCTCCTCCCCCTCCCCCCTCTCTCTGGCCATCTCCTCCTCTGTTTGTCCATCTCCCCATCCCCCCCTCTTGCCCACCTCCCCCTCCTTCTCCCTTAATTATCACCCCCACGCCACCCCAATGAGAGGTTGCTGGTTTTTACACCCACAGAATTTCTTTGCAGATATTAAGTAGTAAGTGAACCAAATTTCATTGAAATCGATCAGGACTTACATATCGTAGCCCTATGTTATATTGCACACGTATATGTTCATTTCTCTGCTGTTTTACACCGTGCAACTTCAGAGAGGTGATTAAACTTATCTTTGGTATTCAGTTACTTAGCTTGAATTTAGGTTCCGAAAAAAAAATTGACAAAATTATTGGGTCGTGGCAGTGCTAATTCTCGCGACCCGGTTGACACAGTGAACAGCACATATTTTTCAAAATTTCCAGGTCAATTAAGCACAGGAAATAAATAGTATCAGGTCGTTTTCGAACATTTTTACGTCACCACTTCTCATTCACACACCCCACTGTTTTTATACAAAAAGTAATTAAAGTATCTAGAAAATTTGGTAGAAATTCCTCCCATCCCTATGGGTTGTGGGTGGTTCTCATAGCGCTTCTTTTCAAATAGTAAGTAACCAGTAAACCCACGATTGTTTAAAGAATCGAACTTCCGTGTATAAAAACAGCTTCAGACTCGTGATTATTTGATAACTGAGTTAATGTGATATTTGACGTTAATCATGTAAGCGAGAGAAAGTTGAGAAAAGTCTTGAAACTATGGTTCAAATGGCTCTGAGCACTATGGGACTTAACTGCGGAGGTCATCAGTCCCATAGAACTTAGAACTACTTAAACCTAACTAACCTAAGACATCATACACATCCATGCCCGAGGCAGGATTCGAACCTGCGACCGTAGCAGTCGCGCGGTTCCGGACTGAGCGCCTAGAACCGCTCGGCTACCGCGGCCGGCTCTTGAAACTATGTTTAAAGGTTATTGGAAGTAGTTAAGTGCTCTCATTACCAAACACTGAGTGAGTACAGGCCGCGTAATTAGCGCTTCGTTTTAATAAAACATAATTTTACCCGCAGCTCAGTGTTTATGACGTCATATCTCCTGAGCTGTTATACAATGATATAACTGCGCAGGGTATACTCAGTGGTGTACGTGGATACTGTCAGTAAAATCTTTCAGAAATAGATTCAGCAGTAGAAAATTAATAAATTCAAACATCAAACCTGATGCGGCAGTTTTACTGCATGAACAGCGAAATGTACTAAGCGATAAGTTTTTTTCCTTTCACCATTTATTGGGGTTGTCAACCAGAAAAAGTTTCGTAAAAGTTAGAAATTATGTGTACAGTTTCTTGCAAATCTCTAAATGCTCGTCGGCCTTGTGGCCGAGCGGTTCTAGGCACTTTAGTTCGGAACCGCGCGACCACTACGGTCGCAGGTTCGAATCCTGCCTGGGGCATGGATGTGTGTGATGTCCTTAGGTTAGTTAGGTTTAACTAGTTCTAAGTTCTAGGGGATTGATGACCTCAGATGTTAAGTCCCATAGTGCTCAGAGCCATTTATTTTATTTTTTTTCTAAATGCTCACGTTCTCAAATTCTGGATGAATATAGTCTGGGTATTTGTTACGTTTTTGACCCTCACCACCATCCCTTTGAGAGGTAGGTAGTGCTTACTTTCTCACATTTCAGATAGCAAGTAATACGTGTACCATTTCTGGATGAAATCGATCCAGTAGTTTAGCAAGAGATGTTGAATTTAGCAAGAGATATTGAACGTACCTACAAACATACTTTTTTTTACATCCTATAGAGACTTCCATATGCAGTTGTCTGTTTCATCGTCTTTATGAGGTTTCAGAAGGATCAATCCGTTGTTCCAAACAAATCTACGACACACCATAAAATTTGGGGTTAACTTAAATTCACTCTTCCGTGCGTTTAACTCATTCTGTGAAGTTAGTCTACATATTATTTGAAGTAATAATTTTGATAGAAGTAGAATAAAATGACGGTGCATATCATCCTAGACTTGTTTTAACAATTTTCTCTTGTCTGCAGCAGAAAAAATAACTAGCAAGTACTGATTTTGAGACAATAAAGCATGCCATGTTTCCCACATATAATAAACAGAAGCATGGGAAAAGATTTTCATTTTAATACATATCTTGTCCAAAAACAAAATCACATATAAATATTTATATAATACAAACTACAATCTGAATGCTGTAATGGTACATGCGCTCAATAAACAACTAATCCTCGTCGATTGCCCCGAAACATTCACAATGCAGACTGAATAACTTGCTATTCATGTATCCAAGCACGTCAAATGTTACGAAAAAATGCATTCCTCAATAATATCTAAAGTAAAACAACAGAAATCAGTCGAGCACATCACGGTTCCGATGCTTTTCTTGTTGTACCTTGTAACTAGTAGTCGAATTTTCCGTTGCTCTACGCACGGTTATTGCTGCTCCGTTGTCATGGAACATGTCTACAATATGTAACGATTTCATCACTTGGATACAATCGACTATACGGTCGAAAACAGCGAACTTTATCGTGTTGCTGTTAATGGGAACCTCGGAAACGAACGAATTACTTGATATCAGGAGACGAAGGTGTTTACAGGAAACAGTGTGCTCGTATCTCGATACCACGACACGGGCCTATTGTGAAACTACGTGAGTACCAGCGTCGTCAGCGCGTCATAGCCTCGGGACTCAAACCCATTTCCTTGTCGACACAATATTTTCATTTGTGGTAGAAGCAGGCGATTGGTGGAAAAGTTTAGTGGTCTCATGGAAGGTCTTCCAGACTGCTGCGTTGACGGGCCACTAATTACGCAAGCCCTGGGGCTATAGAAAAGATCCGAGCTGAGTCCGGCTTTTGTCTGGGACGTTTCGTCACCACTTCATATTTACAACCGCTAAATGACCGACGGGCGAAACATAAGATAATACATGTAACTTTGCACTAATCTTTCGTTAAACATAGTTTTACACTAATTTTATTTATCTGTTTACTTTTATTTATTTATTTATAGTGGCAAGATCGGTGTCATCAGGCCCTGCCTCCCATTTAACCAGGCATTCAATATATTTCACATTATGTTCACGGGACAACACAAAAGTTATAAAAAAGACAATTTTAATGTGGCATACAACGCTTAAAATTAGCTACAAGACAACAGATGGGAAACAGTAGTACCTACAGAGTTAGTTCATGGGAAGTAGAGCAGCAAAGACAGATTACAATTAGGTGGACTTAAAGTCAGATCACTGGCAGCTATTGGGGGCGGGGGGGGGGGGGGGGGAGGGGGGGAAGGAGGAAAGGCGGGAAGAGTGAGATCAACGAAGATGGTAAAACACAAGTAATGAAGAAAGAGAGAAAGTAACTGCCGTGGTTGAGAAACGAAAAGAAAAAAGAAGCATAACTGGAAGAAGATGGACGTTTTCCCTTTAATTTTTAGCAGAGAGTATACTAGCCATATGTTTTAAGCTTTAGGGTAAGTTATAATTTTTACAGACGGAAGTGCTTCAACATTTTCTTAAATACGACAGGGCAATGTGTCCAGAGTGTAGCCTGTTCCAAAAATGGACATCAACAAAATACACTGATCAGCCAGAACATTCCGACCACCGACCTACTGTCGATATGAGCCCGTCCAGACGATAGCAGCTTCACCAGGCGAGGAGTGACTGCTAGTCAGACACTCGCACCGTGCATGTGGTATCACTGAGCGTGCTGTCCGTATGTAGAATGGGGAAGGCGCGTACTCTATTTGAGTTTGACCGAGGGCATACAGCGATCTAAGGCGCTGCAGTCATGTACTGTACGGCTGGTCCGGGCGGAGGTTCGAGTCCTCCCTCGGGCATGGGTGTGTGTGTTTGTCCTTAGGATAATTTAGGTTAAGTAATGTGTAAGCTTAGGGACTGATGACCTTAGCAGTTAAGTCCCATAAGATTTCACACACATTTGAACATTTTCCGAGGGCAGATAGCGGTAGTCCGGAGGCTCGGCACGAACATTCCGAAAACTGCAGGACTCGTCAGTTATTCGAGGATCCTGTGGTCAATGTCGCGAAACCAAGGCAAAACCATGCCAGACGATGTGGGGGTTAGGTGGCCACCCCTCATTAGAGATGTCGGATGTCGAAGGCTGGGCTGACTGGCGGCGAACTGTGGCAGAAGTAGCACCAGAGATTGGTGCATTTTTTATCAAGACAATGCGCCATGTCACAAGGCCAGGAGTGTGATGGAATGGACCGAGGAACACAGTGCCGAGCTCCAGTTGATGTGCTGGCCCCCCAATCCGCCACATCCGAAAATGATAGATGCCATCTGGGGTGTTATTGAACACGGCGTCAGAGCTCATCGACCCTTCCCCCGAATTTACGGGAATTAAGTGACTTGCGTGTGTCGATGTGGTGCCATCTCGCTCCGGCGAACTACCAAGGCCTCGTTTTTCCCATGCCACGATGCGTCGGCGCTGTTATCTGTGCCAAAGGCGAACATACGGGCTGTTAGGTAGGTGGTCATAATATTCTGGCTGATCAGTGTAGAAGCAGTTTGCGAATGTTTTTGTTTAATACACAGGCGCAAAGAAAATAATGGGTAGCTGAGAGCTTCTGTATAAATTATGATGAGCTGACAGCTACTTGACTCTGATATAGGGTAGTGAGGTGCATGTACACTAAGGAGCCGATGAAGTGGATACAGCAACCGTCGTAACTGAGCGTATGAGGCACTAACTTTATCAAATAATTTTTCTATTTAATTGTCTTGATTGCACAGCATTTTGAACATAATTGTTGGTTTCGGCTATAGAATAGCCATCTCCAGACTCTACAGAAGTAAAATAAAGTACATTACTAGTTACTACATTAAGAGATTAAAAAGAAATTTCGGAAGTTATGTAAAAAACACACTATACCTCTCATTCTACTGCACTGCGACAAGTTATAACATGATGTATATATGCAAATTTTCATTCGTCGGTTCAGTACTAAGATATACTTCATAAATGTTTACACTTCAAAAGAACTCTGGAACCATATAATTTCATTTGATTAAAATTAAAACATGTCAAAGTAAAACGACTCAAAACTGCCATGTATAACGTACAAATAAGCGTACAAAGTAATTAAAAGGATTTTCATTTGAAAGTGCAGCTTTAAATTATTCTCAATAGTCTACAAGAAATCAAGACTTTTTAAAAATATGTAACCATATAGAAAAGGTCTTTTGACAGTCTGAAACAGGCCATAATTTAACAATATGTTCAAAAAAAATTAACAATAAAAATGTGTTACAAAAACCATTCTAAAACTGCACACAATGTAAGGGCTCTACAATTAGTGATATAAAAGAAAAATAATGAACTTCTAGAAAATTATATTGTCGTGTTTATCATAGTCCAGTTTATATTTTTGATTAGGACAGTAAGCAATAAACGAGAAAAAACAATGTACGTGAAGTAACGAAAAGAGTTAAATATTACGAAAGTATTTCAATCAAATAAGTAACAAATAGCACAATTTATAGTAAGACGGTAGTGAAAAGCAGTGGTCGTCGCAATGTAGCGCAGTTACTCGTAGTTGCATGTTACTATATCATCGCTACAGTCCGCAGCTCGTGGTCTTGCGGTAGCGTTCTCGCTTCTCGCGCACGGGGTCCCGGGTTCGATTCCCGGCGGGGTCAGGGATTTTTCTCTGCCTCGTGATGACTGGGTGTTGTGTGTTCATCATCATTTCATCATCATTGACTCGCAAGTCGCCGAAGTGGCGTCAACTAAAAAGGACTTGCAATACGGCGGCCGAACTTCCCCGCATGGGGCCTCCCGGCCAACAATGCCATACGATCATTTCATTTCATTTCATCGCTACAGTTCTTGTTATACTACTCAAGATAGCTGACGTTCTTACATGGAGTGACACACTGCCGTGCGTCCACAGCTCTTTAGTTGACGGAGGCACTACAGTTCTCTGCACGCCTTCAACGGTGCAGCATAACACTTCCCACTAGAAACACAAATGTCAGGAAATAACTCTTCAAAGATTTCGTAATAAAAGTTTTGGTTGAAGACACTTTTCTGGTGAAGAACACAATCAGGATGCTGTCTCTTACTGCTCTTACTTACCAAATCCCACTAAAGTTGTTCCATTGGGTTCATTTGGGACACTGGACAGATAAGTCCATTTCAGGAATGGTACTGTTCACAAAACATTGCATCACAGATGCTACTCTATGACAATATATATTGTCAAGCCGAACAGTCATCGTTTACGTACTGTTCTCCAGCTGTACTCCTTAATGAAAGTTGTCCTAAATAATATATCTCTTTTCCCAACAAACAGCTCAGTTCATACATACAATACCAGGAACAAAAATAATCTGCACAAGGACTTAAAAGCACTTACTTTAGTTCAAAAAGTGATCCACTACTCAGGAACACTCATCTTCAATAATTTTCCAGCAAACATAAAAAATGTAGTTGCAAATAAAGATCAGTTTAAAAGGAGCCTGAAAGACTTAATAGTGGCCAACTCCTTCTACTGCATTGACGATTTTTTTAATAGAAACAAATGATGTATTGTATATATTCATACTATTAGTACTGTTATTTCAGCTTAAAAAAAAAAGGACATGTTCCACATCCACGAGGATCTCCTCAGCGCGGATCTATGGAACGCAAAACTAATCTAATCTAATCTAAGCCGTATGCGGTACATAATGCTGTAAAATTTGTTCATATCTTCCCGTATTTAGCGTTACTGTAAGCACAATACAGGAACTGCACTACAACGACGAGAAACAACCCCATACCATGACACCATCTCCTCCGTACTTAACTGATGGAAGTACACGTGATGGTCGGTAACGTTTCCCAGGCACATATCCTTCCATCCAGTTGCAAAAGACGTAGCGTGCTTCGTGACTCCAAATCACTCGTTTCCTGTCACCCATTGTCCAATGACGTCGCTCTGAACAACACTTAAAGCGTCGCTTAACATTGACTACAGAAATATCTGGCTTACGAGGAGCTCCTCGACCACTGGACGGCATTCTTTTCACTCCCTAAACATATTATGCTAACGGAGTGATCGTAGCTTTTGGACCTCATGCGAATTTTTACGACCAATCTCCGCAATGCTCGACTATTCCTGACATGAAGTCTGCCTGGTCTTTTGGTTTAGCTGTGGTTGTTACTTTACGTTTCCACTTCACAGTCACATCACAAACAGTCGAGTTAGGCAGCTTTAGATGTGTAAATGTCCCTGGAGGATTTGTTGCTCGGGTGATATCCGACGACTAGTCCAAGTACGGAGTCACTGCCTGACCAGCCCACTGTGCCGTTACTGATTCTCCGCTGTCTACACGGTACTACCTGCCTTCCTTTTGCACTGTCTTCGTGACATCTAGTCGCCATTTGCGTATTACATAGGGGCGTCCGAATACTTTTGATCGGACTGTCTATAGTCTGGTACATAACATCGAAATTCCGAGAGGCTGTTTGCGAATTATAGTTTGGAATAAAGATTCGTGGGAAAAATTGTCTGGTCAAATGGGTCACATTTTGAGTCCAATGAAACAGAAAATTACCCGGTTGTGTGCGTAACCGTAAACGACAATCCAAATTTTGTAAATGATGAACTTCAGTTTACCAAGGATTACTGTCTCGTGACTATCCAGTATTACAGGTCTAACTGATCCATTCTTTCGTGAAGGTAATGTAGAGGCAAGGTCATTCTGACAGTGCTACCTACATATCTGGCCAACTGAATGAGAATAAGGAATTTTGTTTCCAACAAGATGATTTACCATCACATTACCATCTAGAACGCTGTATTTACCTTCATCAACATTCTCAAGCTCTCTGAAAGAACGAGCTGTGCTGTCAAGTTCCCCTGCATCCTACAGCTTCGCGTGAAGAACTGTACAGGATCATGTGTACCGCATAAAAGAAGCTAGAACGCTAGATCTTTGAAAATGATCCTCTTTGAAAATGATCCAGCACGTACGTCAAAGACAGTGGGCTCTTACTAAATCATTTTTCTAACCGTATTTCTTAGCGCGAGAAGTCTTTGGATGCTTGTATAAACTGGGGTAGCTTTGTAATTCGTAGGTGATTAGTGTCGATTTAGTATTGTTTCATTTACACAATTCGTATTTTTACTGAAAGGTGCATGTATTTTCTTGACGCCTTCATTGCATTGTTCTGGAAGATTGGACTACTAGCTGACTGCTGAGACTTAAAGTCTAAATTCCAAATCCACTGAGTCCTGCAAGAATAAGATTTTGATGGGTTTTTCTTCATCTTAATTTAGCTGTGTTTCTCTTCCAGTATTTGTAATTTATCTACCAGTTGTGATAATACGGTATTCATATGTCGTAATCTTAGCGATTTAGTGTAGGAGCGATCTGATATCTGATTTGTTCTACTGCTATCAATAATTTTTTACACATTTCTACTAATTAGAATGTAAAGCCGCTCCTTAAACAGTGTTTTTTAGAAAGAGCATAAATTAACATCTCATGTTGTACATTAATATTAGTTGTAATTGTTGCGTTGCATGTGTCGTACGTCGGTTGAGAAAGAGGTGCAGAGAGAGAGAGAGATGTGTCACCGCAGAGCTGCCGGGCGCCAACACCCTGACTCAGAGACGAAACGGCCGAGTCGAAGTGCCGCTCCTTTGCCCGTAGTAAATGGTCTATGTACGTTTCATCGAGTGTATGCAGTCTGAACCAGCCAATGGAACAGTCACGCGTAATATTCTATACGTTATTTTAATACGCTGGAAGACAGTAAAAGAAGGATGTTTTGATTCTAAATCGGTGACTCAGTGGTAGATTATAATTTGAAGAATATTTTGTAGCGTGAGAGTGGGAGATTTTAATGCAGAGTAGAAGGCAAACGCCTGAAAAGGTGAAAAGTTTGTTTTCTTTTAGCAGATGGAGAAGTGACAGTGCCATGTAGGACTAGTTGTGACTTTTTGTGTAGTAATAAGCACAGGTTGTAAATATTAGAGAATTAATTAGATTATCAGGGTCCTTTTAACTCAACACCACATCAGCCAGTGTATTAAGTTTTCATGAATAAAACTCTCATTGTTCGTGACATCGTGTTCCACAGGCCTATTTACTTATGGGACAAGTAATAACCCAGGCCAAATTTGCAGTTTTAAAGTCACTGAACTTAACTGAATGTGGCAATAAAATTTAACTATGCATAGAGTCAAACATCATTAAAAGTTAGATGCATGATAGTTTCCTGCTAACCACATTTCATCTACGTAAGGGGAAATGGAGTACAGTACTGCATTTATAACGGGATAGGAATTTAGCACAGAGTGTAATTTAAACATAACTAATACTTGGTTTAAGAAATCATGAAAGAAGGTTATATACGTGGAAGAGATCTGGAGGCACCGGAAGATTTCAGATTGATTATATAATGGTAAGACAGATATTTCTGAAGCAAGTTTTAAATTGTAAGACAATTCCAGGGACAGATGTGAACTCTGACCACAATTGGTTCTGATCTGCAAATTAAAACTGAAGAAACTGCAACAAGGCAGGACTTTAAGGAGATGGAACCTGGATAAAAGAAAGAACCAGAGTTTGTAGAGAGTTTCAGAGGGAGCATTATGGAACGATTGACAAGGACAGAGAAAACGAGTACAGTTGAAGAAGAATGGGTAGCTTTGAGGGATGAAATGGTGAAGGCAGCAGAGGATCAAGCAGCTAAAAAGAAGAGGGCCAGTAGCAATCCTTGCATAACACAAAAAATATTGAATTTAATCGATGAAAGGAGAAAATATAAAAATGCAGTAAATGAAGCAGGCGAAAGGGAATGTAAACGTTTAAAAAATGAGATCGATAGGAAGTGCAAAATAGCTAAGCAGGGATGGCTAGAGGACAAATTTAAGGATGTAGAGGCATATATCACTAGGAGTATGATAGATGCTGCCTACGGGATAATTAAAGAGACCTTTGGAGAAAAGAGAGCCACTTGTATGAATAGCAAGAGCTCAGATGGAAAACCAGTCCCAAACAGAGAAGGGAAAGCAGGAAGATGGAAGAAATATATAGAGGTCCATGCAAGGGAGATATACTTGAGGGCAGTATTATGGAAATGGAAGATGACGTAAATGAAGATGAAAAGGGAGATATGATACTGCGTGAAGAATTGAACAAAGCACTGAAAGACCTAAGTCGAAACAAGGCCCCGGGAGTGGACAAGATTCCGTTAGAGCTACTAGTAGCTTTGGGAGAACCAGCCATGACAAAACTCTTCCATCTGATGAGCAAGATGTATGAGACAGGCGAAATGCCCTCAAACTTCACGAAGAATTTAATAATTTCAATTCCAAAGGAAACAGATATTGATAGATGTGAAAATTACCGAACTATCAATTTAATAAGCCACGGCTACGGATTCTTTAGAGACGAATGGAGAAACTGGTAGAAGCCGGCCTCGGGGAAGATCAGTTCGGATTCAGGAGAAATTTACGAACACATGAGGCAATACTGACCCTACACCTTCTCATAGAAGATAGATTAAGGAAAGGCAGACCTACATTTCTACCATTTGTAGACTTATAGAAACCTTTTGACAATGTTGACTGGAATACTCTCTTGCAAATTCTAAATGTGGCATGGATAAAATACAGGGAGCGAAGGACTATTTACAATTTGTACAGAAACCAGATGGCAGTTATAAGAGTCGAGGCGCACAAAAGAGAAGCAGCGGTTGGGAAGGGAGTGAGAGAGGGTTGTAGCCTGTCCCTGCTGTCATTCACTCTGCGTATTGAGCAAGCAGTAAAGGAATCAAAAGAAATATTTGCAGCAGGAATTGAAGTCCAGGGAGAAAAAATAAAAATTTTGATGTTTGCTGATGACATTGTAATTATGTCACAGACAGCCAAGGACTTGAAAGAGCAGCTGAACGAAATGGACAGTGTCTTGAAAAGATGATGTAAGATGAACATCAACAAAATCAAAACGAATATAATGGAATGTATTGGAATTAAATCAAATAATGCTGAGAGAGTCAGATTAGGGAACGAGACACTTAAAGTAGTAGATGATTTTTGCTATTTGGGAAGCTCAGATGATGATGAGAGAATCAGATTAGGGAACGAGACACTTAAAGTAGTAGATGACTTTTGCTGTTTGGGAAGCAAAATAACTGATGATGATCGAAGTATGGAGGATGTAAAATGTAGACTGGCAATGACAAGAAAAGCGTTTGTAAAGAAGAGAAATTTGTTAACATCGAGTATAGATTTAAGTGTCAGGAAGTCGTTTCTGAAAGTATTTGTATGGAGCGTGTGGAAGTGAAACATGGACGATAAACAGTTTAGACAAGAAGAGAATGGGACCATTTGAAATGTGGTGCTACAGAAAAATACTCAAGATTATATGGGTGGATCATGTAACTAATGAGGAGGTACTGAATAGAATTGGGGAGAAGAGAAATTTGTGGCACAACGTGACTAATAGAAGGAACTGATTGGTAGGTCTCATTCTGAAGCATCAAGGGATCACGAATTTAGTACTGGAGGGAAACGTGGGGGGGGGGGGGGGGGGTTAAAACCAAGTAAATGGAGGACGAGAGATGAGTACAGTAAGCTGATTCAGAAGAATGTAGGCCGCAGCAGTTATTCGGAGGTGAAAAAGCTTGCACAGGAAAGGGTAGCGTGGAGTGCTGCTTCAAACCAGTTTTTGGGCTGAAGGCGACAACAGCAACGGGACATAAACAATTAGAATGGTAAGGAGTGAGACTCCGGTGGTTGCAGGGCCGGTACTGACACTCTGTGCCTTTTCTTTTCTGTTGGGAATTCGTGTAGCGGTGGACACTGTGCCGTTTGGGGCCGGCGCGGGCGCGCGCTAGGGAGCGAGGCACCGCTATAGGCGCTGGCGGCCAAGTCCTTTCGCAAGCTGAGCAGTGAACTTGTGACAGAAGGAAAACAGGAGAACTGGCTTTACGTGGGCAGGCGGACAGTCGACAAGCCGGCGCCATGCCGCAGACCGCCAGAGCCTACGACCTTACTGCAGGACGTAATTCCGGTACTAAAAATGCAACCCCCTACTGTCATCCCTCCCGCACCTCCCCCCCCCCCCCCCGCCCTAGTGCAATGTGCCCTGAGATGACGCTTCTGTAAGGGATTTCAGAGAAATGCTATTCTTAGCATGCAAAGGCGTAGACTACCGCCGTAGATAACATCTTTAGAAAACGTAACGCTACGTAATCATTAAACAACCCTTTTACTTAAAAATTCCATTTCACAAGTAACAACAACTTCTATTCTCGCAACACATCCTCTATTCTTGTCACTGGTTTAAATTGATAATGAAGGTATGTGTTACAGTGGAAATGTAAATGTCGTGTGACTAGGGCCTCACGTCAGATAGACAGTGCGCCGGGTGCAAGTCTTTCGATTTGACGCTACTTCGGTGACTTGTGCGTCGATGGGGATGAAAGGATGATGATTAGGACAACACAACACCCCAGTCTCTGAGCGGAGAAAATCTCCGACCCAGCCGGGAATCGAACCCGGGCCCGTAGGATTGACATTCTGACGCGCTGGCCACTCAGCTACCGGGGGTGGACTGTGTTACAGTTGCAGAACATATATTAATTATTTAACAATCATGACGTTTCATACTGAAATAAATGGTGAAACTGTATAGAGACGACACATGCGAAAAACCGTTTATACAATATGTAGCAACTATTTACTTATTTGAAAAATAAGTAAAATCTTTTAAATCGTAACTGTAGCCTGTTTTACGCTTGGCGAATGAGATGTAATTATTTACTTATTGCTCATACCCACGGCAGGTTGTGTAATACAAATTGCAATTGTGACAAATATTAAAGCAAGGCATTCAGAATATTATTGTACAATGTTGGGCACACCTACTACAGCCAGAATACTCTATCGGAAGAACACAACACCTAACCTCTTAAAACCAAATATCAGTATTTTGTTATGACATTTTAAGTAGACTCTCCACTTTATATTGATGTTATGATCTGTTACGCTGGAGTCACTAGTGCTCTGAGACGCTCAGAATCCATACTTAACTACTCAAGAAAACCAAAACGTAACTACACACACAATTCCTATAATGAGACTATAATGATTTACTCTGCACTGTGTTCCATTAAACATTCCACTGGAAGACTTTCTCAAGCGATTTTTTTTCTTTCTTTGAACATGAGATGACCACAGTGTCATCGACATAGTTCTTCTGATAACATAACGGTGTCAATATACCCTCAGAGAGTTGCTGTGCCAGCATCCTACACCGCATCCCCAAAGGGCTCGTCGGGTGCAATTTCCCCTGATATGTCCTGGGACTACATGGCACATGATGTCCGATACCGGCCCCTCGGTTATACTCACAAAAAGCGTCTCGTAGCTGTTTTTTTCATATATCTTATGGAGTCTATTGACTACTCGAATATCTGGGAAGATCACCGTTTTGAGTAAGTAGTAAATATCCTCGATGAAGCGAAGCAGTTTAAATCACTTAATAACGACAAGACCTCCGATCCAGATTATATACCAATCACGTTCCTTTCACAGCATGCTGATACAATAGTTCGTTACTTAGCAATCACATACAATGGCTCCTCATCGAAAGAAGCGTACCTAACGACTAGAAAGTTTCACAGGGCACCCAGTACCAAAGAAAGGAAATAGGAGTAATCCAATGAATAAAGAGACCCATATCACTAACGTCGATTTGCAGTAGGACTTTAGAAAGTATACGGTGCTCCAAATTCATCCATTATTTCGAAGCAAACGATTTATTGACAAAAAGTCAACACGGATTCAGAAAATATCATTTTTGTGAAACACAACTAGCTCATTATTCTCACGAAGTAATGAGAGCTATCGGCCGGGAATGTCAAACATTCCAGACTTTCAGAAAGCTTTCGACACAGTTCCTCAACAACGACTTAAAATCAAATTTAAACTTCCTGACAGATTAAAACTGTGTGCCGGACCGAGACTCGAACTCGGGACCTTTGCCTTTCACGGGCAAGTGCTCTACCGTCTGAGCAACCCAAGCACAGCTGACGACCCGTCCTCACAACTTCAATTCTGCCAGTACCTCGTCTCCTACCTTCCAAACCTCACGGAAGCTCTTCTGCGAACCTTGCAGAACTAGCACTCCTGGAAGAAAGGATATTGCAGAGACATGGCTTTGCCACAGCCTAGGGGATGTTTCCAGAATGAGAAAAAGGTCCCGAGTTCGAGTCTCGGTCCGGCATACAGTTTTAATCTGTCAGGAAGTTTCATATCAGCGCACACTCCGCTGCAGAGTGAAAATCTCATTCTAGTAAAATCAAATTGTTTGCCTACGGAATGTCGTCTTGGTTGTCTGAGTGGATACGTTATTTCCTGTCAGAAAGATCACATTTCGCAGTGCCCGACGGAAAGTCATAGAGTAAAACAGAAGTGATATCTGGCGTTACCCAAGGAAGGTCTCTGCTGTTCCTATACTTAGGGTTCCTCTCCGTTCCTAATCTCTATAAATGATTTAGGAGACGATCTGAGCAGTCCACTTAGAGTGTTTTCACACGGTGCTGTCGATTACCGTCTATTACATTCATCAGATGACCAAAATCAATCGCAAAATGGTTCAGACAAGATATACGTATGTTGCGAATACTTGAAACTGATCGTAAGTGATGAAAAGTATGATATCATCTGCATCAGTACTAAAAGGAATCCGCTAAATTTCTGTTACATGATAAATCAGACAAATCGAAATGCTGTAAATTAAAATAAATACTTAGGGTTTATAATTGCGAATAACTTAAAATGGAACGCTTACATAGATAAAGTCGTGGGGAAGGCACGCCAAAGACTGCGATTTATTGGCAGAACACCTAAAATGCAAGCCGGCCGAGCGGTTAAAGGCGCTACAGTCTGGAACCGCACGACCGCTACGGTCGCAGGTTCGAATCCTGCCTCGGGCATGGATGTGTGTGATGTCTTTAGGTTTGTTAGGTTTAAGTAGTTCTAAGTTCTAGGGGACTTATGACCACAGCAGTTGAGTCCCATAGTGCTCAGAGCCATTTGAACCATTTGAACCTAAAATGCAACAGGTCTATCTAAAGAGGTTCCCTATGCTACACTTGTCCCATCCCCTGCTAGAGTACTACTGTGCGGTATAGGATCCTTATAAGATAGGATTGACGGAGGATATTGAAAAAGTTCAAAGAAGGGCATCGCGTTTGTACTATCACGAAATAGGGGAGAGTACCAGGGATACGATACGCGAGTTGGGGTGGCAATTGTTAAAGCAATAACGTTTAACGTTCCTGCAGGACCTTTTCATGAAATTTTAGTTATCAACTTTCTCCTCTGACTGAGAAAATATTTTGTTGGCGCTCACCAACGTTGGAAGAAATAATCATCATAAGAAAATAAAAGAAATCAGAGCTCGCACTGGAAGATTTAAATGTTCATTTAGATTGATGGTAGCCAACCAGGCCGTTGCACACGCAGATTCAAGCGTCCCACCATATGCAATTAGTGTCAATTGCTCCTGTACCGTAGATGATAGAGCACAAGACTTCTCAGCCTTCGCCTCGGGTTAGATCCTTACTGCTGTCCGATGACCAATTTTTGTATCGCCCTTTTGTTTGGTTTTAGGAAACCAAACGAAGAACAAGTCTGCCGATGACGTCTCTAGAGAGACCCCTGAATTTGCCCTCTCAACGGCCTGATTGGCTAACTTCAATGCTAATTGACTAGGAAACGGTGCAACGTATCGAATCTTTTTCTTATCAATTATTTCTCAGCACAACCTACCCTGCAAGGCCCTTAGAAGCTTTTCAGACTCTTGTTACCACCCTACATAAATGACTTAGTGCATGATATCGGCAGTTCCATGAAGGTTTTTGTGGATGACGCTACAGTATGCAGAGAAGTTGAAACGCCAGAAAATTGTAGCGAAAAACAGGAAAATCTGCAGAGAATCGGTGCTTGGTACAGGGGTCGGTACGTGACCTTCAGGTTAAACAAAAGTAGCGCGTTGTTGTTAAATACACAGAAAGATCCATAATTGTCTGATTACACGCTTACAGAACAATAAGTGGTTAGCAGTCACATCCATATTTAAGAGTAAGCGTACGTGGCGATTTGAAGTAGAATGACTACATAAAACTAATTAAAGGTAAAGCGGATACCAAAGTGATATTCGCTGGAGGAATCCTCAGGAAGTGTAGTCCACCCACAAAGACGGTGGCTTACCGACTCTGTTCGGTCAATACTCGAATATTGTTCGTCAGCCTGCGATAGGTAACAGATTGGAGTGACAGAGAAAATACCAAACATCCAAACAAGATCAGCACATTTCTTCACAGGTTCATTTAATAAGAGCAAAAGCGTCACGGCGATAGTCAAGTTTAGTGGCAGACGCTACAAGAGAAGCATTGTAAATCGCAGTGATGTACACTGATAAAATTGAGAGAGCGTACATTTCTAAAAGAAGTAGCAAATATAATGCTTCCTCTTACGTATGTCTCGCGAAAAGACAATGAAGGTAAAATTAGAGATATTCCAGCTAACGTGTGGGTTATCGACAATCGTTCTTCAAAAAAATTGGTTCAAATGGCTCTGAGCACTATGGGACTTAACTTCTGAGGTCATCAGTCCCCTAGAACTTAGAACTACTTAAACCTAACTAACGTAAGGACATCACACACATCAATGCCCGAGGCAGGATTCGAACCTGCGACCATAGCGGTCGCGCGGTTCCAGACTGTAGCGCCTAGAACCGCTCGGCTACCCCGGCCGGCAATCGTTCTTCCTGCAAACCGTTCGAAAATGGAAGGGGAAAAGATTGGCAGAGTACCCACAGTCACACGCCATAATATGGCTTGCAGAGAATGGATGTAGGTGCAGAAGTGAAGTTTTGATATTTGCTATCATTTCTGGTGTTCAGTTGCTCTGACAAGCAGTGTACTTAAAAAAAACTGTGTGGTTTTAGAGGGAATTTCGCTCGACTGAGAACGAGTATAGAGAGGGGGAGACGGAACCGTGAGAGGAACAGAAATGAAGAAAACAAGTAATGGGATGAGGTGACCACGATAATGAGCGAAACGTCGGCAGCGCTCGGTGAGCCACAAATTGCGGGGACCGTAGCCAGTGGTGAAGGGTTGCCTGTGACAGGGGCAGCGGCGGGCGACCTCGCGCCTGCCACGCCACGCACTGGGTCACGGGCCGGCGCGGCGGCGGCGGTGGGGGAGTATTAGCGGGCCTGGTGGGAACCGAAACGGCAAACGGCGCCGCGTCATCTCGCCGCCGGCCCGCAGCCTGGCATCCACTGTGCGCGATCTCGGCCGCCGGGCCGCCTTTCATTTCTCTCCGAGGGTGACGACTCTCTGCAAAACTCCTCCACTCCAGCCAGCTCTTTCATTTCGTTCTCCTCGCCTTGGTCGACGGCGAAACTGCGTTGTGAGGCGGAGATCTGTACGAAGCAGGCAAGTCGTAAATCACAGAATAGCGTCCGCCGCTTTCGAGACGTATGTTTCAATTTTTTCCCTTATCTCAAGCAGAGACAACACAGAAAGGCACCTGACTGCGTATTTTAGAAAAAGAAGTAAAATCTCGTATTCCGTTACCACGAGAGACGTTCCGAAAGTAAGTTTCGTCACTGATTTTGAAAGAGACGGTGGTACACCAGATGATACTAACGACACACAATAAGGTGTCAAAAGTCTTGGGACAGCGATATGTACGCATACAGATGGTGCAAGTATCGCGTAGGCAATGTATAAAAGGGCAGTGCATTGGAACAACTGTCATTTGTACTCAGGTGATCCATGTGGAACGATTTCCGACGTGATTATGGCCGCTCGATGGGCCGTGAGTCATGCTTGGGTAGCTAAGATGGTACAGCACTTGCCCGCGAAAGGCAAAGGTCCCGACTTCGAGTTTCGGTCCGGCACACAGTATTAATCCACCAGGAAGTTTCGTATCAGCGCACACTCTGCTGCAGAGTGAAAATCTCATTCTGGAAAGTCCCTTTGACTGTTCACAGATGTCACTAAACCCGCCCAAAGGGTAAACAACCATGCATGAGTAGCGCCTATTAGAAGGAGGGGTTCAGACAGCCGATTAGTTCCAGTCATTCCACCGAGAAGGAGGTACACAGCTCCTGTCGTCTATAGTTCAACCATGCCTAGACTGCCAATACTGCGGTTCCATCTCGTCCGCATTGTTACGTTGTGCCAGGAAGGGCTCTCAACAAGAAAAGTGTCCAGGCCTCTTGGACATGGAGGAGATACAGAGAGACAGGAACCGTCGATGACATGCCTCGCTTAGGCCGCCTAAGGCCTACTACTGCAGTGGATGACCGTTACCTACGGAATATAACTCGGAGTAACCCTGACAGCGACGCCTCCATGTTGAATAATGCATTTCGTCCAGCCACAGGACGTCGTTTTACGACTCAAACTGTGCGCAATAGGCTGCATGATGCGCAACTTCACTCCCGACGTCCATGACGAGGTCCATCTTTGCAACCAAGACACCATGCAGCGCGGTACAGATGGGCCCAACAACATGCCGAATGGACTGCTCAGGATTGGCATCACGTTCTCTTCACCGATGAGTGTCGCATATGCCTTCAACCACACAATCGTCGGAGACGTGTTTCTAGGCAACCCGGTCAGGCTGAACGCCTTAGACACACTGTCCAGCGAGTGAAGCAAAGTGGAGGTTCCCTGCTGTTTTGCGGTGGCATTATGTTGTACCGACGTACGCCACTGGTGGTCATGGAAGGCGCCATAAGGGCTGTACGATACGTGAATGTCATCCTCCTACCGATAGTGCAACCATATCGGCAGCATACTGGCGAGGCATTCCTCTTCATGTACGACAATTCGAGCCACCATCGTGCACATCTTGTGAATGACTTCCTTCAGGACAACGACGTCGCTCGACTAGAGTGGCCAGCATGTCCCCAGACATGAACCCTATCGCACATGCCTGGAGTATATTGAAAAGGGCTGTTTATGAACAAAGTGACCCACCAACAACACTGAGGGATCTACACCGAATCGTCGTTGAGGAGTGGGACAATCTGAACTTACAGTGCCTTGATGAACTTGTGGATAGTATGCCACGACGAATACAGACATGCAGCTATGCAAGAGGACGTGCTACAGGGTATTAGAGAAACCGGAGTGTACAGCCATCTGGACCACCACCACTGAAGTTCTCGCTATATGGCGGTACAACATGCAATGTGTAGTTTTCATGAGCAATAAAAAGGGCGGAAATGATGTTTATATTGATCTCTATCCCAGTTTTCTTTACATGTTCCGGAACTCTCAGAACCGAGGTGATGCAGAACTTTTTTTTATGTGTGTGTATAGAGAAATGGAAAAGAAAATTGAGGATGTGTTAGACAATGGTAAATTTGGCTTTAGAAAGGGAAAAGGCACCAGATAGGCAATTCTGACGTTGCGGTTGATAATGGAAGAAAGACTAAAGAAAAATCAAAACACCGTCATAGGATTTGTAAACCTGGAAAAAGCGTTTGATAATGTAAAATAGTGTAAGATGTTCGAAATTCTGAGCAAAACGGGGATAAGCTATAGGGAGAGATGGCTAATATACAATATGTACAAGACCCAAGAGGGAATAAGAGTGGACGACCAAGAACGAAATGCTCGACGCTAATTGCAAATCCATGACGATAATGCAATGAATGAAAAGATCCAAAATGTTACTTATTCGAATTACAATAAGCTCCATTGTTATCTCTATTATTTTTTCATCGCTTAAATAACTGGTGAGTAAATGAAATTTTCTTGAAAAACCGATATTGAACATTTCGGGACGTACTGTTTTAATTCGTCTGCACTCTTTTAATTTTCAGAGGGCTTGATAATAAATGTTCCATTTCCAGTCACTAGACAAACTAGTGTTTTCATTTGTGAGATCTGATTCTTTCGGATTGGTAAACCAATGCTGTGTTTTCAGCTTGTCGCCAGGAATAGGTCTTCACATGACAAAACTTTCACAACCCTTTTCGTAGTATTCTGTTGGAATAGTAGTCATAAAAAAAGTCTCTTCAGGTCATTTACTAGAAGACATAGAAGAAGATGGTGAAAAAAGAAAAACACAGTTCGGATGCTAGGCTTCTCCTAAAACTTCGTCAAGCCGCTCTGTTCTAAAATAGCTACCAACAATAATCCGTGTTTGTCCGCTAAATTGGAATGATAATTACATTCCCCGTAACCATTTTTGTGCTGTCCATCAACTTTACGATCCGTCTGCGTGCCAGGATTTGAACTACGACTATAAAGAGTGTAAACGATAAATATTTACAGGGTACCACAGTGGTGTAGGGGAAATCGAGATGACCAATTTGTTACAGAAAACTTGCGGTCTATCAAGCCGGGAAACAACACCTACTCATTTTTTGTCCTCGGTCAAATGAAGATTTAGAATATTCAATACACCCGGTTTTTGCTCTAACAAGTCGTAAAATTGGTGTTATGCAAATTTTATCTTATCTAAATGTTTCGTTAATTTTAAATGCCTAAAATTAACAATTAAATCTTTGTATTTCACTGGTCTTCTTACTACGAGACTTCGGTGCTTGTGAGGGTTGAGCTTAGGTCTATACTTCTGAACGAACTTATTTTCTGCATAATTTTTACAAAAGCCTTATTTCTTTCATTACCCTCACGGGGACTTTAAATTAATAATATTGACGTAATAGAAAAAGCCAGAGCGACTAAACCGGTAGCGTAACAGTGCGAAAGGGTATTTTTAATACCTTGCGGTGCGCGTGCGCTATAGCTTAGGTGGCTTTTGAAGGCGACTTTGAGGTTGTTTCCCGGCTTGATAAGTCCCAAGTGCCCTGTATCAAACTGTTCGTCTCGATATTCCTTACACCACTGTGGTACGTTGTAAACAGTTATCGTTTACACCATGGGTTGAGTGTGAATCCAGAGGTACAACTGCATCAATAGCTAAACATCGTTACTGACTCAGACACTTCAGAATAACTTCTAGTACAACTTAGTCTCATTACTTTTCTTCCCCTGATACCAAAGCAAATATGGTATGAGAGGCTTGTGTTGCTGCTTCCTCACCGCTGGCTTCAGAATATCTGATCATCCCTCAATAATGATCAAAACATTGCAACAAATTCATCACTTCCTAGTTTCATGTTCTTAAGTATAGGATGCCACAGTGAGTTTCTACATCGCTAATGTTATTTGTTCCGTGACATTCCGATAGATAGGAAAGAACTAGCCAAAAAAAATGCATCTCTTACCTTGACGCAAACAATTCTCGCTCGCAGCAGTATCCAAGATCCAAAGCTGCGGCAACGCTTCATTTTTTCACCCATGTTCACCGAAGTTCTGCTAAAACACTTATCAGCAGAAAAAATACGAAATCGTTTAGCCATCTTTGTTTTGAAACTGTAACTTCGATTTTCTGTTCGAAACTGCTTCTTGTTGCGCTGTAGATTGGTACAGATCAAGCAATAAAGTTACTTATTTAACAGACATTAGAACGAAGTATTTTAAAAATTTGCCAAAATTCACAAAATTTACTTGAAATTTGTGAAGGGCGTCTCTTAGACGACAATAAAAACAACGTACAGTGAGCACTTGGGCCATTGTTTTACTACCATACCTGCAACACCTTCAATTTATCAGCATTCTGTCGCACTTGTAGTACGCTGCTTCCTCCACGGTCTTTACTGAACAAAGATACTTTCTTTTTTTCTATATAAGAACCATTTTACTCCTTAAAAAAGCGTCCATGGCCTCAACGTCTCTATCATCAATTTTGAGAAATTTTTTCACTATCTAAGATGAAACACTAATTCTTTATCATATTGTTTTTAACCTTTTAGTTCTTATTTGGTACACGTCTCGGTTCTTTTATTTCAGTAGCTACAGAAGAGTGCAGACTTCACTAATGCCAATAATCTTCCGTGCTTTTAGCATGTCTAAATTGTTATGAAAAAATTCTGAATTAAGTAATCCATAATGTTTGTTAAATTTAAAGGTAACTGAGCAACTGTTTGATGGATGTGTGGATTTGCAACAGCACTGTTGATCTCCAACCCGTGCTTAGACAGCCATGACTGTGCTTTGTATTCTAAGGAATAATGTAACTAAACATTTCGTCTCAAGTGTATTCTACAGTCAGTCAGCAACCTTTAGAAGCAAAGCCAGCCACATGTCAGAGAGTATCCTGAATTGTGTATTATGAGAACAGGAACCAGTGGTTGGAAACTGTGCGATGCCTTGGCAGGGCGCTGTGTGTGAGTGACGTATTTCTGAACTGCATATGTTTCACAATGTAAAACTGTCTCTCGCATCGACGTCGATGGTACTAATTTTAAAAATAGTTCTCAGTCATCTTTGATGTGTCCATGGTTGAGTTTGACACTGTTCGCAGTTCATGAATGATTGTCGGAGATGGAGCATTACTCGTTACAGGAATATGCTGACGTGCAGGAGGAATTAGTGCGCGAAAACCAGACTTACGTACAGAGGAAAGTATCGTAACAGGTGTCATCCACAACGGAAATAAAAATTATCGCAGTTAATAAAAACTTACAACATAAAAGTTGCCGTACAGACCTGACTGAAGTTCTCTGCAAAGAATTTTTCGCACGGTAATATTTCAGGATATGATGTTGGATCGTGTGACTTAATAGCCAACAATAAGCATCCGTCAAATGCACGCGCCGATAAATGCAGTGTGGAGAGTGACGGTTCAAGTGCAAATAACTGGTACAAGGAATAGGATCAAAGAGATTATAATTCATCTGGAAGATGTCGCTTAGAACAATTGTTATGGCCTTCAGTTGTAAGATGTATCTTTTAATGACAATAGGAAAGCTAAATATTTATTTCCGATCATAAAATCCTTGTATTGAAAATTTGGATCCGCTAGAATCTGCATAGTTTTGACATAAACGTTTGTGGCAGACTATATATAACTATAAGTGAAGTAACTTATTCCTCACATTATGTCTCGTCACATCAGAAGAACTGCAAAACCTACGTTATAACATCTTTAAAATTTCTATGTTTCAGGAAAAGGACACATATCGTCCTGAAATACTCATCTCGTCGCTGTATTGCCGGTGTTGCAAGCTCTTGGAGACGCATACAACTCCTTCAGTCGGAAGATGATTTCACCGTTTGCTTAATTTTTTTGCGATTCGATACTGTCAGCACACATCGAAAGGAAATTATCATTTCATTACATTAGCTCGTGTAGTGCTGAGCAAGGCGCGTCACCGCGCAGCAGCGAGCGGCCAGCGGCGGTATAACGGCACACACGCCATCTGTTGACCGAAGTAGTAACCAGATGTGCCACAGTCGTTGATTCTCGGTAGCGTGCATTGCTCACAGGCCTTCATCGGGCAAAACCCGAACACTCTGATTAGGTTTTACTGATAATACTGTCCACAGAGAAAAGTTACAAAATTGAAGACACAACTATTTTACGCTACAGAACACACAATATACTGCAAGAAAAGAGCTTTGTCGTGCAAGTTCCGAATCTCATTTTGAATGGCCGCTTTCGACACTGAAGTGAGAAATAAAATTCATTTAGTCGCAAGGAATATCTTCTTTCAGGTCTATATGACGTCCTCAAAGAAATTCGTGGTTATTGTCAAAGGACTTACTGGCATCGCTGTAAAGTGTTCGTCTCTTATCCAGCTACTGAAGTCTCCGTAGAGGTGTATTATTCCACAGAAAGTTTTGTCCATTATATTACTCAGAGAGATTGATATTATGCAACGTGTTTCAGTTATGCTTCCGACGTCACTTTAAAACTTATATATAGTATATACTATAAGTACAGCAGCAAAATTTGTTTCAGTGTTGTTCCATGTTACAGTTCTGACCTTGCATCGAAATCTCCCCGACACAGCTTTCTGAGTTCAACTAAGATTTGCAATATAACTTCTGACATTATGTCTACTGATTTCACAGACGCTTCTATATCAATAACGTTCTAAAATTACAAACACATTAACATAATTTCAGACACAGATAAATAAAACTAATTTATTAGTTGACCGATATCATAAAGCATACATCAATTAACGAAAGTTTCGTTTGTACTTTGAGCTCGTAATAAAAGTAATGGCTAATTCCTTAGCAATATTTCATCCTCCCTCGTAAACCTTACGTTTCCCAGCCACTCCCTTTCCCCTCAACAACTTGCCCACACGCTGAAGCCATGTCGAAATAAACAACTGCTCCCGCTTATTATGGGGCCTCCGTGACGTTTACGCCTGCCTACTCTAATAATTAAATGAAATAATTTAAGGCACGTTACAACGAAATGGAATCGGTTTAAGCGGCCATAACCGGCAGTGGGGAGGGCGCGGACCAGTATAACAGTGACGCAGTTTCCAACCGAAGCCACCCGCGATGGAGGTAGCCCCGAGCAGTCGGGAAAGAACCGGTATTTGGTCAGCTGTTACCCAAAACAAGAAGCCAGGAAGGCGGAAGGTCCTCGCCGGTATTCCTTTTTTTGTGCGCCTCGACAAACACAAGCGTCCTTGCCTCATTGTCATCACTGTATCTTTCTCTCTCCCTTCTGACCCTTCTCTCTCTCTCTCGTCAGGTTATCCCGAGCGCACTCTTCTTCTTTCTCGTGTTCGTCTTCCGCATGCTACAAGGGAGAAGATTTCTGCAGCGCGCAGCAGCGAGCTCTCCGCGAAGTCACGCAGAGTGACCGAGCGGGATGCCCCCGAGTGCTAAGACAGGGCAGACTTGTGTAATCATTTTACTGCTCGCCAGTAGTGTCTCCTCTGCCAGCAGCACCTCCTCCTCCTGCTGTTCCTCCCCCTCCGCCGCCGCCGCCGCCTCCCCGCGCCCCCCGCTCGCGCGGTGTCTTCTTCTTTCTTAATATAGCGGCTGCCGGCGGGGCCGCGCGCCAATGGCCCGTCGCGCCGCCCCTCCACAGTCGGCGCGCTGCGGCGCGGTGCGCGCCCGCGGCCTGGAGCTGGAGAGGGTGCCCCGCTCGCGGCCTGCGCCGCATCATTCCCGCTCCAGCAGGGACCCGCCGCGCTGCGCCTCGCGAAAACCCCGCCGTGTCGACGCGCGCGCGCCACCTGCCGACCGACGCCCACGGCGCGACACAGCCAGCGAGGCACGCACCAGAGCTCCCTGGCCGTCGGCAGTCTGTCTCTCTCCCTCTCTGCGCCACCGCCTCCCGTGTGACGTACCTAGTGGCACCTGTTGTGCTCTGCGCGAGTTTAGCTAGGGACGAGGAGGGAATAAAACAAATAAAGGATACGTAGACGGTTCCGTGTGCGAAGACTGGGTCACGCGTACTCTCGAAAGTCCACAGTGCAGTGGTCGACTGATGTCCGTGGGATATTGAAACTGACGGAGGTACTCACGGCCTCCAAGACGGCGGCGATTCGCGTGTTACGCCCGGGCGATCCGTCGGGAGAGCACCACAAGGTAAGCAAAGCTCCACGTGTATTGTACTGTCGTGGCATGCTCGCATTAATATCTTACCTAACTTCCTCCGTGGTCGTCCTTTCAGTCAATATTCTGTTACAAGTTTGTCGGTGTGGACGTTTTCCGCAGCAATTCCCTAAATATTTGTTTTATAACACGAAACGCACTACTCTCGTTGTAAAATAATATTTACGTTCCAGACTTGTTTCACCTTTCTTTTCAATGAAGCCATCGTCAGGGAATACTTATAAAGTGAATACTTACTATATAAAAATATTATGGTGTGAAATATTCCGAATCTATAAGCATAAAAAATGGAATCTAGTGGAATTAAATCAACTGATGCTGATGGAATCACACTAGGAAATGAGACACAGAAACTAGTAGGGGAGGTTTGTTATTTGGGCACCAAAATAACTGATGATGGCCGAAGTAGGGAGGATATAAAATGTGGACTGACAACGTCAAGAAAAGCGTTACTGAAGAAGAAAAATTTGTTAATATCGAATGTAGATTTAAGTGTCAGGTAGTTTTTTCTGAAAGTATTTGCATGGAGTGTAGCGACGTATGAAAGTGAAACACGGACGATAAATAGTTTAGACAAGAAGAGAATAGAAGCTTTTGAAATGTGGTGTTATAGAAGAATTGTGAAGATGTGATGGGTAGCTCACGTCACTACTGAGAAGATACTGAACGGAATTGGGGGCAAAACGAAATTTGTGGCACAACCTGACTAGAAGAAGGGATCAGTTGACAGGGCACATTCTGAGGCATCAAAGGATCAACCGTTTAGTACTAGAGAGAAGTGTTGGGGGTAAAAAGCGTGGAGGGAGACCAAGAGATGAATACAGTAATCGGATTCTGAGGAATGTAGTTTGCAGTACTTATTCGGGGACGAAGAGGCTTGCGCGGTACAGAGCAGCATGGGGAGTTGCATCAAACCAGTCTTCGGACCGAAGACAACAATTAGCATAAGTAAAAACAAGAGTGTACAATTTACAAAAAAAAAAAATCCACTGAAGATGACTTTAATACAAATAGCGAAACGTGTCTGGAACATAAATAAATATTATACTGCAGCAAGAAAGAGGCTTTTTAGGTTGTAAAACGAATATAAACTCTTTATCGCCCATTCCGTTGTTTTGTTTTTTTTTTCATTTGTGATAAAAATTTTCGAACACATTGTTTTTTCGTCATCGCGGAAGCGGTCAAGCTCGCTACAACGTGTCATTCCTCTCAAAAATCTTCATTTATGTACTGTGCTTCGGCTCTTATCCTTGGGCTACAGAACTATCCCGTTCTAAATTCGTACAGTCACCCAAACTCCAAAAGGGCCATTTATTGTTGTGACTCTATTAGTTTTTGGCTTTAAACATCTCAGTATCATGCACACCATTAACATTTCAATTAGAAGTAAGCGTCCTACAATTTCTACAGTGTTGTAGACGAGATGGGATTGCATCGGCACCGTTGAAAACGATGCGACTAGGGTTTTCTTGGAACGAGTTTTGATTCAAATTGCTGTAGTCCTCCATTGCACTCTGACGCCAGTTTTTCATTCCATCAGGCATTATTATAACAGTTTGATGCTGCAACAGTAGCCGTGTCTGCCACACCCGGAGTAAAGTATCTAAATACGTTGCAGCTGTTCCGACGTCAGCCGATGGGATATTTAATTACAGACCTACATACCGAAATAACAAACTTTAAAAGCAATAGATAATTTTTTTTGTCAATTTTAGGAGCGTAGACCTCCGCGTCCGTTGTGAAATTTCGGAAAAAAAAAACTCTTGGATCACGTCAGTGTGATGCCGACAACTTTCTGTAAACTTTTTTTTGTCAATTTTAGGAGCGTAGACCTCCGCGTCCGTTGTGAAATTTCGGAAAAAAAAACTCTTGGATCACGTCAGTGTGATGCCGACAACTTTCTGTAAACCAGTTGAAGTAGTGGCCGAAATGACAGACCTTTTACATTATGGCGCGATCACACAACCGGGAGACATTTATCGTTTCTTTTAAAAATTGTCTGTAATTTACGACCATGTGCGACTAGCCAACTTTGCCCTAATTCCGCGTTACTCAGAAGTTTGCCGACTGCTGTCCCGCGAATTGCGGGGGATGCGGCACGTCAGTCACGCTTCCGAAACCGCAGGCCGTCCTGCTGGCAAGAATTCGCAGCACCGTGAGTCAGGGCCGAGGCGGCGCGCCTCCTCGGAAGCAGAGTCCGCGAGGCGAGGCGCGTGCTCGGAATTCGGCCGCTGGCGCCGCCGCTGCTCGGCGGGTCGCCTTTAAACGCGCTTCTCTGTCTAGGAGCCTTCAAATCAACTCGCTTGTTCCACATCACTTTCTGTCTTTTTTAAGTAAATCTTGAGTTTTCGCACCTCAAAAACGCAATATGGTGCGTCTAATTGCCGCCGGAACCGTATTTGCTAACTTGTCCCACAGAGATTAAATAAACAGCTGAATCAGTAAAATTCTCTATTTCTAGCGACTAAACTTTACATTAATCACAATGCGTTTCAAACACCTTCAGGCGCATATCACTTGTCAGCTCGTCAGCTACACTTGGTAGCGTAATTACATTAATTACACGGTGTTTTTGTTGCCTTATCAGTGCTGTCAAACCTGATAGCAAAACCAAAAATACGTAAATACTGCACTCATAATGGTTGTTGACACTATGAGTGGCTTGGGGTGGCGCGGTACGACTTACCTCACCAGTAGGTCTAGTTTGTCGAACAGAAACAAAATCTTTTTAGATAATATCATGTACACTAAATATTCTTTTTTTTTTTTGTATTCCACTCATTGCTAATTACTGCCACGAACTTACTGTTGGTATTTATCCTCTGTATGTAAGGCCTTTGTTACGGGAATCTACCTATGATGACCGACTCTCTTAACAGGACAAGTGAAACTGACAATTGTTTGAGCATAACTTTCCTTCAGAGTGACAGACGCTCTCGGCCTCTCAGGAAGGTAACAACAGCTACAGAACTGATAAAAACATTATTACACTTACGTAACCTAAAAATGTTTACAGTCGGCCTTCCCCCTGTTTTTGTCCTGTATTACTATTTAATGAATATTTTATAACGCATGTTCCAGTATTAAAAATAAAATAAAAGATATGTTGCGCAAAACTTCCTCCGCTTCAGTATTATCATGTTGTGTTTGCTGATGAGAATTTTATTCTATTTGTTACATAGTTCATGCAAGTATTTCCAGTGACGGCAGCTGTCATGCGAATGCGAAATGAGTGTGTTACGTTTTAAGCGAAAGAATTCCAGTTTCAATGAGACATCCTCAATATAGCACAATTAAATAACACTGCTCGTCTGTGAGTAGCCGTCTAAAGTACGGAAGCCATTTCCGGGACATTTTTGTAGATCTCCTAACAGTAATCGTATTCAATATTAAATGACCGGTAATGTATGCAGTTTCGCGCTGTTACCCGTTATCTCATTTCGGCATACGTAGCAACTACGGCATATTAACTTAGCACAGATAAACAAAGTCGCTACGGTACATTGCCTCCTGCCGTAATTTCCTCAGGCCTCTCAATTACTCAACGCATTATTAACACTCATTTAAAAGCATTACGCAAATTGTAATTGCGAAATGTTTCACTGTTTTGTATTTCTAAATCGCTAGATGACAATACTGTATTCCTCAGAAACATATTGACAATATGTAACGGATATTGCTGTCGTCTTACGTTCGTTTCCACTGTAGTTATGAAATTATTATTATTTTTTTTTTTTTTGACAGACAAATTTCCCCTCATTTGCCTAATACGTTGGACATCAAGCCCTCAAAGAGGTTACACAGTGGGAAGTGAAACTAATTTCTTCGAAGGAAACCATAAAAATAGCGAAGACATTAAAATGTGGCCAGACAGAGATTGGTATATCCATGTGGTACATTATCATACAACGTACGACAGAGAAAATAATAAGAAGCTACAACAGCATTCTGATGACACACGCATAGAAATCTACGTTAATACGGAATCTGATCTCAACAGAAAACTTGACTTAAACATAACTCAGCTGATTTTTTAAAAATGAAACTGGTCTAAAAATATATTAAATCAACAAAAAGTGACGTTTTCTTTCTTTTTATCTTGTTGTCTTCGTACTTTACAAATGAGATGAAAAGTGGAGGTACATTTTAAGGACTGAAACTATCATTCCCGTTTGTGCTGAATAAATGCCAACAGCAGTGACAAATCGCGCCAACAACTACGCGTCTATAATAGAAATATCTTTTAAACACTTTTTTAAAGATAACGGAACGTGAATTGCACGTATCTGGTACCGTACTGTACGTAGTTCCTAAGCCTAGTAATCGAAAACTGAGTTAACCATCATTCTAAAGGCATTGTGTTGTTAATTAACTGCGCTAAAACACGTTTAACGGCCTCTAAAACCTGGTACTAACTCACATTTAACTCTCTGGCATACATAAACATGTGGCAAAAATTCTAGTCGCATAGCGAATAGTATGTTAATTGCTTTGGTTAAAATCATACACATCTTTTATTGTAAAGAAATATTTTTTCTCGCTGTAGTACCACAAAAATTATAATAACTACAACGACATTTTCAACGGTTTACGCTACTTTTAAAACTATAATGCTGAATTCTAGAAAAGGAATCATCTTTTGTGCTCGCAGCATAAACTGGAGTTGTAATTCACTCGCTATGCTCAGGTCATTCTGCCCCCGGTGGAGAAAGAACGACGTAACCATCTTTGAAAGTGGAAGGTCTACATCAACTGAGAAAATTATTCATTTCCTGCACATTACCTTTCGCTGTGATTCTGCGTCGTAGCATGACGCTATTGCTTCCCTACCTACGAGAACGAGCGTGGCCTCCCTCCAAGAAATTCGTATTTATTAATTACAAGTATGAACGACGAGGCGGCAAACAGTGAAATATCGGCTGCCATTTTTTAAAGGAAAATGCGATTATGAAAAAGACTTCTAAATTTAAATTGACGCATTGGTGGCCAAATGGCTAAAGTTTTTACTTGAACAGCTCCAAAAATTAGGGCTTCTCGCAGTACATTGACGGGTATGAAGCGCCAAGAATAGCAGCCAGTGAGATTGTGGAAGCAGAGTACAAACAAACAACAACTCGTCCTTTTACAGCTGAAAGAAATTAACGTTTCGACGGTCATGGTGATTATTTATCCCACATGTTTTTGAAGATTTTACTTTATATATTTTAGGTGATTGATACGTCTCATATAATATCTGGACTGCTTAAGCAGCAGCTTCAGTGCTATGTACTGCGAAAATCATAACTTCTAGCCGACATAAAAACAGGAAACGACAGATCCACTCGATTTTAACCGCACCTACATGAGGAGGAGGAAATAACTTTAAGGAAAAATAAATTATTTCCTCATAAACACTTCCTTCGTTCGGGGTTTAACCGAAGAGTCACAGTTTCTGGTGATCATAGAAGAAGTACAGAGAAAAACGCCAGTATGTGACGTAGTAACACTGAATAGTGCACACAAGGAAACGACACATGTTTAACAGAAAGACTCCACACGCTTCTCTACGACTGATTAGAAGTTCTGTGAAAATTATGTTCGGCTGAATGCTGCTGAGAAAAATAAGAGGGGCCATCCACGTTTAATAATTGATATAGGGACCATATGACACCTTGCAGTTTACTGAATACTGAGATGTCGATGCACATCGTAAGAAAAGTGGGAGCTGTATTCTTGACGCATCTAGTTGGCCAAATAAATTACTGTATACTAACGCTGGCCACACTATTTTCGTAAAATACATTGATGTTGAGTGGCATGGGTGTCTAACTAGTTCGCACTTTAATATGATTACAAAATACAATTATATGGATAAACCTAACGGTTTAAAATGTCATTCATCGATCGAACAGGTAGGTATACTATGCAACTCGAACAAGTCGTCGACTTTATTCTTTTACACCCACCAGGAGATACACAAACACGGACTAGATCTGCTTATGTTTCGCTGGGACGTGTTGTCCCAATAATACAATTAGTTCCAACGCCACACTGTCGCCCGAGATTTTCGAAAAGTTTCTATTGGTAGCAACGTAAATATCAGAATCATAAATACTATCTGAACCACAAATACTCTCCCAAATATTTCTATTTCGAATTATTTCTGCCCCACTATCAGCTCTTCTGATATTTAGCTCGAAAGATTTGAGTCTATAATGGGTAGAGCCTCGAACAGCTCGATCCACCCGACTGGGTGGAGGTTGAAAGATATCAAAAAACTTAAATACATGTATAGAAAGGCATCACGCTCTTACACTCTATTCAGAATTAATAGTATATGTACACATAAGCTCTTCATATTGTCGTCTGGAATAAATCACCCCAGAAACAAATGAAAATAACTCTAATCCTCCCCCTCCGACCAATAATTCCGGGAGATTTCCTCTGGTTGTAAAACAAATTCTGCAGCTGGAAATCCCTTCGCAAAGATTCCCAACAGAGACTCTCCTTGCTCTACAAAGAAATTTCAACTAGCTTCCCCTGGCCACAATTAAAATTAATGCAAAAAAGTTGTTAGAGACAAAGGAATTCATTAAGTAACATTCATGAACTAGGAGTTGAAGAAAATATCATCGGAAACCACACCAAGAACTTCTAGAATTTCGATTAGCAGATCTGAAAAAAATAACCATCAAAATTTTGGGTTGCACTAAAAATAGAAGCGTGAAGAGATCCGATGAGCAGCCCAGGAAGTTAAGCAGGATGACGAAGAGAAGCGTCCATTCACAGTTCTTAAGACTATAATTTTACTGGGTGGCGTCTTGCACATTTCTTTCTGGTGCAAACAAGTCATCTCGTAAGGCATAGGAGATACAAAATTTAGAAGTCTGGAAAGGAACAAAATGTAAGAGAAAGAATATCGGCATCGAATATAGCTTCCTGAAAAACAGAGAAACTGCAGGTCAGCATTGACATAAAAGCAACGAAGAGTGTCAGAAACGCCATTTAAAGCCCAGAATTGTGTATAAGCGAAACGATCATAGGAAAAAAAACTGTAAAAATTTAAAATACGGTATTTTATAGACTAGTCGAGGAAAGATATTCGCCAAGACTACTTGAAAGCTGTTCATGAGATATGTGAGTCTATTTTCAAGATTATTCTTGGGTGTTATTTGCCATTTATCTTCGGAGATGCTTCCATTAAAAAAATCGTAGGGTAAAGCCAAGATTGGACTATGTGGCGTTGGCGGTGCTGAAGACTTGTGAGAAGAACATGTGGGGACAGGATGGAGAGAACCGATAGCCTACTGAAAATTAGACTCATAATTCTTGACAAATAAAGAAAAATGTTCAAAATGGCTCTGAGCACTATGGGACTTAACATCTGTGGTCATCAGTCCCCTAGAACTTAGAACTACTTAAACCTAACTAACCTAAGGACATCACACACATCCATTCCCGAGGCAGGATTCGAACCTGCGACCGTAGCAGTCCCGCGGTTCCGGACTGAGCGCCTAGAACCGCTAGACCACCGCGGCCGGCAAGAAAAATGTTTCCAATAACTATAATTATCAGTAACTACAAACCAGGAGAGAAAAACCGTTTAAAAGTGCGTTAAGCTTGGTTTTAGTGTTGATCATCATAGCACAATATCTGCAAAAATTCAATAGGACTTTTTAGATCATAGACGTAATTCACTAGCAGTTCATTTGAAGCAAAACCATACTTTCGGTTTTGCTAAATTAAAACATAAATGGGTAATGTAATCCTTTTGAAGAGGAAAGAGGGACGGAAGAATAGTGTTTAACGTCCCATTAGCATAGAGGGCATTCGAGACAGGGTAAAGCTCGAATTAAGGATGGATGGAGAACGAAATCGACCGTGTCCTTTCAAAGCAACCATCCCGCCATTTGCCTTAAGCGATTTAGGGCAATTACAGATAACGTAAATCAGGATGGCCGCATGCGAATTTGAACCGACGTCCTCTCGAATACGAGTCAGCGTGCGCTCTTACTTCCACTGAACAGCTACAGCAGTACGTCTTCATCGTCACTCATTTCATCCGTATTTTCCGCAAGCTCACATCAAAAACAGCTATTCGATGTTAGTGTAGTTGAACAATTCTTGGATTATACATACGACTCGCAGTGACACTCTGAACGTGTAAGCAAGTCTGTAGTTTCTATTATATGAAAATCGCAGAGAACTGATGTAATATTTTGTTTGCATTGTGCTGTCTTTCATCCCTTCAGATTGTCAACAAACACTTCACAGACTCCAAAGAAAAATGCAACTCTCTAGACACTGTTTAAAATTGTCCTGAGGTATTAGCCATGCCAATAATATTTTTGATGGTGGAGTAAGTCTACACAGTTCGACTACATGGGGCCCCATTGAGGGGTAATATTGGTTCTTGGATGCTAGACACTTACACTTTAAAAAAAAAAAAAAAATTTTTAATAAAGTGGTTTTCCTGAGTGCTGCTTCGAAAATTTCAAATAATCCCGTGTCATAATTCAACTGAGAAAGTTGTATGGCAAGAATATAGTCAATTCGTTCTAGAATATCCAGTTTCGACTAGGTGCAATAGTATTCTGTTGAGCGATATTTACTTTTTAATTAGATACGACCTTTATACAATGCGCTTGGCGATTTTATTATAAAGTACAAATTAACGAGCACGTTTATTTAGCATAACTCGTTCCTGTGAAGCCGACAATGTTGAACACACAGGGGGCGCGACCCACGCGAAAAATGCAAACTCGTGGCAATTTTATTCTTCTAGAGCCATACAAAGCTAACAGAACCACCCGCGACAGCTGTCGGCCGAGGGAGGAACTAGCTTCGCTTGAGCGTCTTCTGATTGGGCAGCGCATCGCGCCGAGTCTCATGCAACGCTACCCGTTACACAACAATGAAGAAATAATCTGCTAACGGAAAATCCCCCCCCCCCCCGGTTAACTGAAATTAGAACAAATTTTATCGGAAATAACGACACGTCATCCCTAACGTGCTGAGTTGTTGGGCGGCATGACCGAGCTTCCAAAGTCAACATTTGACGTGCACACTGGCAGCCATTATTGCACATTCAGAAATTCAGTAATTCCCCGATTCGAAAAGGAACATTTTGAGCGTAGAAAATGGATAAAATTATCACGCAGACGGGAAAATTCAGTTTGGTGATCATGAAGATTTCTTGGAATCTACGGTTCTCACCATTTCGAAAATTCGAAATGGGTACACAATTTGTTTTGGTAAAGCGTAATGCAAATGGAATTCTTCAACAGCCCATGATAGCATTCTTCAAAGAATTTTTTCCATGGTACATGTAGTGTAGATAACATATTATATTTTACAGTTACACTGAATGTCAGATGATAAATGTTCAGTCAAACAGTAAGTCATATCTTGTAGTCAAACGAAATGCGTTGTTTATCACAAATAGGAGATCGTTTGCGTTTGAGAATTTAATTGTTCAGTTATTTGCAAAAACCGCTTAATCCACAGTCTTTTACAATTAAAGGATACACGTATGTGGCCTGGCCCTTAGCAGCAGACTCACAACATCGTGAATATTTAGAGCTATTCTAGTACATTTATCTTCCTGTTGAAAATTATGACAAAATTATCGTGGGGTTGTCGCGATGAGCAAAATTTGATAATGAATTTTTTGCTGATGATGTATGCCAAGGTCCGGAGAATGTCGACAAATTAGTATTACTGTATACTAATGATGAGATGTAGATTTACCCTTATATGCGTAAAATGTAACATGGAGGGTCGATTAAGTGTGAATTTGAAAATCGGTTATGTACAACTCCACGAGAAATCTATGCTTCCACCCACCTGTGGCAGCAAAAATAAGAAGACGCACAACTAACGTGTGATTCGAAACATCGTCATTTTTTTATAGTTTCCATTTGTATTGCTCTTAGACTTTTGAAATATGTATTCTACGAATTACAATGCTTTGCTTGAGAATAATTGGAAAAACTCAAAGAAAAATGATCGAACCACTTGTACCGAAATAACAGTATATTTTATTGACAGCGTGCTTCCGCGTGCTTCCGCGTGTTCTGCCGAGTTGTTATTTCCGTTTTAGCACAATATTTGACGAGCAGCGCAGCTGTTGGGGTCCAGGCAGCGAGTACTATAACAGCAAAACTCGTAGCACCTGAAGAAGACAGCTGGGTTGGTCCTCGAAATATTATTCGTAAAACGGAAACAACAACTTGGCAGAACACATTATTACTCAATCGCGCCGAGAAAACGAGAGATCATGGTATAGTTTTAGTTACACAGCCTCACCTGCGAAAGTAGTGCATAATGTCCCTAAGAAAACGTACTAGTCCGAGTAAAATAATAACAGCTCTAAAAATTAACCTTTACCATAATTACTTGTTGCCATACTGACTGCGTTTGGGAACTGTGATTCTTTGGAATAATTACTTATTTGTATTTTCTGCTACCAGTCGCTTTTATTTGTTTTATGTTTAATTTAATATATTGAAACGCGTTTCGTGCATTTTATGCTCATCTTCAGGCGTTTACACGTACAGAAAAGTGTTACTTAAAAATAAAATGTTTTAAACTAAATTAAACTTTTTGTTAATTGTTCTCTAGGGATGTGTGGGTTTTAGAGTATATGGACGGAGGGGGTGGGGGCAATGGTTGGCCAGAAACTGATGTCCAGTGATGCCACTGTGACGTCAGTTTCTGGCCAACTACTGCCTCCCTCCTCCCTCCAAATACCCAAAATACCCCAATAGCCGCACCAGCACCGAACAATAAATAAAAAGTCCTACGTACATTTAGTTTGAAGACATTTCATTTTTAAGCAAGAATTTTGTGTATTTACAGACTCCTGAAAATTAGCAGAATGTGCACGAAACACTTTTCAATATGTTAAAGCAAACATAAAACACATAAAAGTGATTGGTAGCAGAAAAAACAACTAAGGAATCAAATCTTTACCGTATACAAAGATGTGTGTAATGCTTTAGAGAGAACCACACTAAAAACATTTTAGTTTGTGACTGCGTAGAATGCCAAGACTTTTCCAGCGACGGAATCACCGTATGAGGTATGGCGACGCACATCCCTGTGGAGCTTGAATTTCAAATTGCGATCGCACTCGCTGGGGATCAGTAGATTTGTTCGCTGCCACAGACCACGTACTTGTGGGTGTCCCAGCAACAAGAAATTTTTGTCCGAGTCTAAACATTAATCAGAGGATGTCCAGAGCAAGAGCGAGGGAAGAACGCTAGGCATTTCCCGCGGTCCTGGCATATCTCTGCCACACGTATTGCCAAGACGCAGGGGCCGTCCCGATGCGGCGCCGTGCGTAGGACGCATTGCCCAAAAATGTCTCTATTATACGTGCTAACCTCTTCTCTTCTTTTTCTTTCTGATGGGCGGCTGTGTGCCGCTTGAAAGGTGACATAATAATAAATAATGAGAGTTCACGGAATAACTTTAAGGATTTTGTAACCACACAGACAAGTATGCCGTCCGACGAGTATCACGAATTCCTCGAGTGATTTACACATGACAGAAACCGTTAACGCTAATGTGCGTCTTTTTTATGGATACCTGAAATGTCGTTTTTTCTTCCCGTTCCTCTTCCTTCCTACTACGGACTTATGCTTGTAACAACACTCCCATGAACAGCATACATCACGCATGAAATATAAAACAACCTTCCTAATCTACATTCATTTTATTATGAACGACTAATGGACGAAAAATAATAGAATTTCTCTTTCCTCACGTAACAGGAAGAAATTTGCAGCTTTAGGAGTCTTACCATTGCACCCTTACACGCATTCGTGCCAGTCTTCGTTTCTAATTCTCTGTTAAGACCCATTGTCCTTCGTAAATGTGTACACCAGATAAATATTTGCACTTCAAACACTGCGTCCTGCACATAGGACGAACCCGTTTAGGCATTGTTGACATGCAAGAAATACCGATGACACACTTGCTTTGTTAAGAAACTCTTCCACATTCTAATGAAACTATCCAGAAACCACAAGCGGTATTTTTATCTGTTGTTGAAACCATGCACGAATTGTTATCAGCATTAACTTCTGTTGCTGCCTCCGTATCTGTAATTCAAAACAGCTTTCGGTGGTTGTTGAGATCTAGGGATTAACAAATTTCCCTTCCTACAGGGTCATCACCTTTAACCCTATTCTTATGTTGTCTTAATATTTGCGTGTAATCCGATTCTAATGATCCCGCAATTGCCTGAGCCGTAATGCCCTGTAATTGGAACGAAAAGGAGAGAGATTACCAAACGATAGATGCACCGGTTAAGGCGCTGAACGCAAAATCCCTGTCTAGCCACCCAGGTGCACATATACCGAAGCTGTTTTCGCTTCACATGATGGCGAAATTACTATTGCTATGGCTGAAAACCTCCCTCGTCTTGGCTCAACTGAACTGGAGATCCGTCTTCAATTATCTCGACGTGAATACGGCGTTAAATTCTGACCTACCTACTATTACAGATCTTCCTTTGCATTCAGGCATGATTTTTTTTTTCAGACGAATATATTTGTCCTATCTGCTATTACAGATCTTCCTCTGCATTCAGACATTTTTTTCAGAAGAATATATCTGAAGAGATGACACAGTGGACCATTCTAATGAGAAAACATCGTTTAAACATATTCTCTACTCTCAGTAGTGAGATTTCATGGAATAACTTTAAAAAATTTGCAGACGTATGCAAAATTATGTCGCCCTACTGGTATCTAGAATTTCTAGAGTCATTTACACGATACAGAATACAGCAATGTTAAACCGTTAGGAATAGCGACGATCCACGTGACAGTAAATTAATAGCTCAATAACTGTTGTGCTTTATTGTCAATTTATTATACAAGCCATTACCGTACAAAAAATTCTTTTACCTTTTTCTAAGCCCTAGTTTTACTGGTCGGGAGGTGAGACAGACCTGCAGCGAATCCATGCAGCGCATTAACGACAGATGGTCTTTCACACCGGACATTGGGTGTAATGAGACTGTTTTCCGCACTCGTTTAGCCATGCGCTGGATGCCTCCGCCTACGATGCATAAACAGTTCATTTACGATAACGTACACAACAAAGTTTACACGAATCGCAGACAGATGTAGCACACGACTTTCATCCCTTAAGTTAAATGACGACTCTTACACAACGAAGGGCATCCTGCAACGAGGTAAAACGAAAAAATAAAAATGATGAAAACAGCAGATTCTCGTACGACGGAATAAACACTAGTAAAGTCCAAAAATTTCACTGACCATTTATTGGTAAGCGTGATAGCGTTACGGAGATGTTTAGCAAACTCAAGTGGCAGACTCTGCAAGAGATGCGCTCTGCATCGCGGTGTAGCTTGCTCGCCAGGTTTCGAGAGGGTGCGTTTTTGGATGAGGTATCGAATATATTGCTTTCCCCTACTTATACCTCCCGAGGAGATCACGAATGTAAAATTAGAGAGATTCGAGCGCGCACGGAGGCTTTCCGGCAGTCGTTCTTCCCGCGAACCATACGCGACTGGAACAGGAAATGGAGGTAGTGACAGTGGCACGTAATGTGCCCTCCGCCACACACAGTTGGGTGGCTTGCGGAGTATAAATGTAGATGTAGATCTAGATGTAGATGAACTAGTGTTTGCGACCGCTCTGTTGTTAACCTGTGATTGTGTTTACTGTGTTGTTTAAGGTACTTCCAAATAACTGTACTTTCTGTTTGTACTATTTGGCCTCCTAACTCATAATCAACACCACAAACAGTAATTAGTTGAGACCATGCATTACAAAAAGCTGGTACTCGAAATCCGTTGAGAACAGAGCGTATGTTTGTGTCGTATTTTCACTTTAGACTGGTCAGTACTATCTCCTTATGACGTATTTCCTCCTCCTTTTGAAACACCTGTACGTATTTCTACTTGGTGACAATTTGCGAATGTCTGGATTTCTTAAAAGTGTGAAGACTTCCACGGTGAGAGGCAATGTGAATAAAGTCCTATTGCACACTAGGCAGCATTATTTTGGAATTAAAACCACTATTAAAGCCGTCTTTGCTGTGGTACTCTTCAGGGCGAGTAAACTGCAGTTAGCCGAAAAGTATTTTTTTTCTTATCTAGATTCGTTGTTTACCCTTCCTCTTCGCCTTTAGCTGTCGATCTGCCGACTGCCGCAGTGACAGCCGCACCGGCGTCGTCAGTTCGCACCTTTCATTAAACACTCTGCTCGACCTGCGCTCTCGCTTTTGGACAAACACCAGTTATTATCTTTGACAAGTACTCCATTGTCACACCGTGTCAACTCCATCTCTCGTTCCGAGACGAAGAGCAGAGAAACGGGGGGAACGGGGGTTCGGAATAAGAGCGTTGCGCGGCATCACAATGGGCTCTGAGGTCAACTTGTAAATCTGTAGTTACACGCTCAAGTTATTTATTGGTAAGTGAACATTACAATAACAATAGAGGTTGTTATTACTGTATCAGCAGCAATAAATGTCCCCATTGTTGTCCTCTTTATTGTATTCAGTGTCTAAAATTTATTCTCGCATTTATCGTCGTTATAATATCCGAGCCGTAGGAAGTCAGAAGTAACGCCGGAGCGGGATTGCTGCATTCGTGAAATGCAAGCCGACCACCGTCCACTTCCATTCACGGCTGAGTTACTGACGCCGAGGACCTAATAGAGACTCAATACTTTCTTATCCCGTGGAATGCCGCGCAATAAATTACGTACGGGTGAATATGGTGGAAGTCAAAACATCCGTGGTGGCCCCGACCTCTGAGTGGGAGCTGTATATATCGTTGGGGGAGGAAGATAATGCAGTGTGGATGCGTATCTCACACAGGAAGTGGCTCTGACACTACGAGCAGGTAAACGGTTCCTTTAAATCTCTTCGTCCATAAATACTAGTAACGGAAACCCGTGGTGCAAGGCTCTCTCATGCGCCATTAACCTTTGAACGTTCTCTCTGTCACAAAAGAGGAAAAAAATCAAAAAGATAAGAAATAATGCTCAGATAATTTTCCATCAAGAACGTTACACCAGAAGAGGGTGTCTTGTACGTTAGTTGCTACGCTACAAATGAAGTAGGTGGTCAGAAGGGGCACGTCGTTCGCATACTGAACTCGTGTTAAAAACTTGCCATAATATTCACGCAACGCCAGCGTGAAGATGATCTGTCCAGTGTGAGTGATTACTCTATCACGAGGTTGGTCATTCATATCTTCTTCCACCCTCCAAGAGCTGTGTTACGTATTTTACACCCCCATACGGAGAAAGGTACGTTTTTTGTAACATCTGTGATTGTCGTGAAACGTTAATGTATCATTTCTGGAACATTTATGATCTATGAACCGTTAATTATGAGGTAACGAAAAGATCTATAATAGTTTCATAGCAAGAAGGGTTTCCTCCAATAGACTTTTACTCCCACCGAACTCAGGGTCCTTAATTCGTTGTGGTATTACAATTCATCAGAAGCGAACGCAGGTTGCTTACTTACAGGAGTCGTCAGCCGATGTCGCTCTAGTTACACTTGTTCCGATCCAAATAGCGCGTCGCGGTACGCGAGCCCGAGAGGGAAAGAAGCGTGACGTGTTTGAACACTTAAGCGCTGCGCTAATATTTTAGAGGTTGTATTTATACTTTCGAATCCATTCGTCCATAACGGTATATCGACTGCGTGTATCGATTTGCATATCATAGGCAAAACATACACTTAATAAACAGTTTCGAATCAAAAGTATTCAATTTTCTACACTTGAAACTCAGTGATGACAAGAAAGAAGCGGCAGATTCTATGCTGTATGGCACTCATGAGAAAATTAGAGAGATACGTATGAAATTAACATTGCTGTAGAAATATAAATCAACTACACCCACAAACACTTATATTTTAAAATGACATTGCAAGAAAGAAACTAGAACCTCTTCTTAATGAAAATAAGTATTTGCAAGGGAAGGTATTTGAAAAGCTACATGTATTGCGTTAATGCGAAAGTATCTGTGCAGAGCTATATCAAACAGTAATTTGTTTCTTTATAAATTAGTTCCATTGGTATATATTCCTAACGTGCCAGAATGGAGGTGATTTGCTATGTAATTAACTAAGAAGCAAAACTTCAAAAAGCCAAGATCGCTGATAAAGCACTAATTTCGATAACTAGTTTCGGTAAGACTACGTTACCATTTCGGATCTTATGCTCTACAGATCCACTTAACCTTCTCCATCTGTGCTATGTATCTTGTCACATCACGAATATGCATGTGAAGATCATGAAATGACTTGTTATCAGTATATCAAATTTAAAATAAACAACATGTACATACATAAGGGTACCGCGCCGGATGCAAGTGCTCATCTTCACACAACATAACGACCGTTTGTGACCCGCTCTGGAGATAACCCTCGGTGTCACTATTTCAGAGAATTTGGTAATATTACTGATTATTTCATTAAATATTACGGCGCTGCATGAACTCCGTTTGAGGAAGTAAATGATTCATGGAAGGACAGCAGTTCAATTAGAAATCCAAAATCTCCTAGAAAAGCGTAATTAGTCTTCGTTTCCGATTCGATTATAGACATAATTTAAAAGAAGCTGATAGCAGGAGTTTCTAAGTAATTAATTTACGAACCCTGTTGGTGTCTAATGCTAGTAGGATGGTTTAGGACGCTATTCTTTTTTCCTTTTCTTGTGAGCTATTTCCAAATGGAGAGTGTTATTGGTCTAAAATCCGTATACGATCTGATAGAGGGGGTGTAGAACTAAGTCTGTGATATGTATTCACGTATTGCTAAATGCCTCTCTTCCGTTACATTAACATATAAAACAAAGAAAATATTTTTTCAGTCTAATTAAACTATGAGCATATAACTGGCCACATCTCATGCATAGAGTCTAGGATTCTGTAGTATCGAGATTAACACAAACGGCTACTACAGAGTATAAACTGTTCAGCAGGATGTCCCTCGGAATCTAGCTGTTTAGTTTTTATCGACATCCGCATTTCCGTGATCTGTGAGAATATCCCCAACGATCACTGTATGAATAACTATTGAAGATCCGTGAATAAACCAAACCGCATGTGTTCAAAGGCAATATTATCGATTAGCTTGCAAGACATGCCCTGTTCCACGAAACAATCAAAACACAATTCTAAACAATTCGTAGCAAGACAGAAAAAAAAAATTAATTTCAGAAGACATTAAATGAATTATGCACATGATTAAGAGCTGCTGCGACATGTAACATGAACAGTAAAGGAGATCTAGGACAGTATTCGCGTGCACTAACAGCCAGAAAAGGCAAGGGCAAGACGAGCAGTTCGCCGAAGCCGTGGCGTCGTTTTTGTGAGTGAGGCGAATGCACATTACAAGCTGTGCGCAAGTTGGCTCGTTCTGGAATAGTCTTCGGCAGATCTCATTTCGAATGCACACTTTCGCAACGTCTGACTTTCCCTTATATCTAGCGCAAAGCTACACACCACTAAGTATTTTATTAATAAGCGCTAGATGAAGACATCAGTAATGATGGTAAAAGCACGACTCTATGCAGGACAGCCTCAAACTGAATTTATTAGATTCGAGTTACGCTTGTGTTTCAGTCAACCAGACAAGGCTTTAACAGCGTTTTCTTCTCATTTGTGCATGTTATTTCTGGTGCTTGTGTCCGTTTTCATTTTTTATTCATATGCTTATTTTAACTGACCGAGGTGGCTCAGAGATTAAGACACCGTATGGTTACTGCATGCTATTTTAGTTCAAGCTCCCTCCAAGCTACCTTGATCTACATTTTCCGCTGTTTTCATTCGTCATCTGCTTATGTGATGACTTCGAGAAATTGTCTGCCGATTTATTCACAGTTCTTATCCGACTTGGTATCGCTACGTTCCGTTTATTCAATAACTACGAGGCCGTAGATTGTAATATTCCCCACAGTAACGGTACTAACTACAATAGCTGTCTGTTATCTTATTCATAAAAAATTCTGTTGATTTTTCCCGTTTAAAGTCACTACTAAACTGGCCGGCAATGGCTTCTTAGTTACTTAATCGTATCTATCTACTTTTATTAAGGCGAACGCCAACATTTTGTGCCTTCCAGAAGTTTTCTGTTTTATTCTGTTTGTAGTGTAATTTATCCAACAAGATACCATGTACCGCACACTGTTTATGTCAAATACTAGTGGGCAACGAAGCATGCTTTTACAAGAAAACAATGCGCGACGTAGTGCAATGATAAACTGCAAGAAACGTCTTCTCCGGTAATCGATTTCAATACCCGCGTGTGAGGACCTGGAAAATATATTGTAACTTGTCACCATAACTCAATGGTTGCTGGTTAAAACACGTTTCCGTAGTCAACTTTAATATTCAGTCATACTGAGTTACACCCCACTCACCTAACTCGCGCACAGGTGCTGGTTAATGTGGATACAGATTCCCAAATCTCATTGAGATCACAATCCAGCTAAGCAGATTTTGGATTCACTTCAGAAGTGTGTAGAAATTGTACCTTCATTGGCTCTGGCAGTCTCATTTGTCCCGTTCCTCTCCAATTGAATTTTGTCGACAATGATGTCGATGCCGTCTGGAAGATAACCTTTAATTCACCTCCCTTGGATAAATTTCCATGAACCTAGTGATGGTCGTATTGCCTCATCTTCCTCGGATCCGTTAGCGAACTGCCTCAGTGATGTTGATATGACCCAGTGGAATCTAAATCGCACTGCGATCACGAATTTTTCTTTACATGGAACTTACCATCTACTCGAAGCTTTGGCAGAGTTCCGAGAAAGAAAAACTGACTCCGTTCATCTTCCGAAAATTCGCCTTACTGTTCTGACATTAAAACCAGCTCAGTGCACCACATATTGTAAATTATGTGGCAGCTAAGCTAAACTTTTGTCCAAATGAACTAGTTGTTATTCTCTACATGCCTCGATATTGATATAATAATAAGCCGAATCAACCTTGAATTTGGTGTAAACAAACAAAGGAAACAAATATAAAGGCTGAAGGGGTCCTCATAGCAGATCGAGGAAATCTGGGAAGATTAAGACAGGATTGGAGAAGACGCTATCTGAGTGGTCTGTTTGTCTTCCTATTCTTTGCTATTTGCAATAAGCTCGACACCACGCGGCAGTCACATCATCTATTTCGAAAATTTACCGAGCGAGTTGGCAGAGTGGCAGGCTCACTGGACGCGGATATGGTTTCCTTACAAAACAAGTACTCCATCTGTAACTATTTCATCGACAGTATCTTAAACCTCTATCTGCCTTCCTCCCTTGCTTTGAAATCTCTCCAACTTTAGTCCTGAATCCGAATACTGGTTGGCAGCTGACTTATCACCAGTCTTCACGTCTTTGTCGCCTCCTTCTTCATTTCTATGCAGGAGCTACAGTTCAACACAGTTTATAACTTTATGGCAGGTTAGAACAGTGCTCCGGGCCGAAACTCGAGCCCATGATCTCCGCAAAAAAAAAAATGGTTCAAATGGTTCTGAGCATTATGGGACTCAACTTCTGAGGTCATCAGTCCCCTAGAACTTGGAACTACTTAAATCTAACTAACCTAAGGACAACACACACATCCATGCCCGAGGCAGGATTCGAACCTGCGACCGCAGCGGTCTTGCGGTTCCAGACTGTAGCGCCTAAAACCGCACCATGATCTTTGCCTCACGCGGACAAATACTGTATTGACTGAGCTGCCCAGTCTCAAATCAGCGCGCACTCCGCTACGGAATAAAAATTCCATTCTCGACATCTTTCATAATTTGAAGTATTTCAGTCGTGCTCTTTCTCCAGTTCTTTTTCCGTTGGCGTTTCCGTCTAGTATTTTTTGTAAGAGCGCCTCGATTCTCAAAAGGGGACGAATGATCGGAGCTTTTTTTTTTACAATAGAGTCCCGTAAACTCTTGTACCACTCTTTTAAGATCTTTGTCATTTCGTGACCTTATCAGGCTATTTGAAAAAAATTGTTCAAATGGCTCTGAGCACTATGGGACTTAACAGCTATGGTCACCAGTCCCCTAGAACCTGGAACTACTTAAATCTAACTAACCTAAGGACATCACACAACACCCAGTCATCACGAGGCAGAGAAAATCCCTGACCCCGCCGGGAATCGAACCCGGGAACCCGGGCGCGGGAAGCGAGAACGCTACCGCACGACCACGAGCTGCGGACAGGCTATTTGATCTACTGGATACAACTGTAACACCAAATCCCAAAGAATTTAGTCTTCCTTTCTATAACCAGACTCCAGTTCTTACTGTGGTCAAATCCCAAATTCCGAAAGTAAATATTATATTTTCTCAAGCAGACGTATGTAGTGGTTTCTCTCATATTATACTAGCTGACAGACCCAGCGTTGCCCGGGTATTCATTTTGCCAATTTTCTATTAAAAGGAAAAAAAATGAACTGCGTTTGTATTTTAATATCGAACAAAAGTCATTTACATGTATTGGTGAAAACATCTTTGAAATTATGAAACAGTCGTACAAAGAAATATGCTTAATGTACCAATGTATAATTATAGTATCCCGGACAGATTCTGTACGCTGGGCTCATCTACTACAAGTGCCTACAACCCGCTTTTGTAAAGTCCTCGATGGCAACGCCGATTCACAGCCCTACAAACGGCTTTTGTTTTCGCCTACAGCCGTTTGCACTTTACTGTTGAAAGCTGCCAAAAGTGCTGCCTGCTGTCAGGGACTTACTTAAGTTGACTTGACTATAGGAGTGGCTTAGTAGTAAAGAATAAATATATTAAAATTAAAGCATGTTGTGCATCTCAATTTTATGACATCATATCGTTTGAAGTATGTGTCGTAAAACGATATATTTGTGCAGGTACATTCAGCGGCATACTGTATGCGAAATATGTTGTGAATAAAATTAGTAGCAAAGAAGAAATAATTTTAAACGTCAGGCGTGAAGCGGCAGTTTTTCACGCATCTCAGTCTTTATGACATCTCCTGAACTATGATAGGTAGGTAGTTCTTATCCTGACATTAAGGGAAATGCGTGCCAAGTTTGGTTGAAATTGGTCCAGTGGTTTAGGAGGAGATGTAGAACACACACGCATACATACGGCCAGGACGCATTTAATGGCCGCAAAAATACACTGCACATATCTAGCAGCTTGACTTTATTTAATATCCACATATATCCCTTACATTTAAGGTAGGCAATCAGATTTTTATCTGGGGTATAGGTCCAGAATGAAATTAGAAATAGTTCTGATTCCGTAGTTCCAATCAAGGTTATGAAGACATTTTCCTTGCTTGTAAGGCTGACGATGAAACTGGCAAACCTTTCTCATTTGTGACTCCGTCCGCCCCAATTAGCCTGGCATTTGGCTGAAAACTCCCTGACTCTGCATTTGTCATTACTCCACGAGCCGGCTCTACCTAAGAATGTAAAGCATTAAAAGCAGATAAAACAAAAAACGGAAAACATCCAATATGGCAGCTTTTAAAAACCACGCTTATGTCCGAGACGGGAGTCGCATAGGCGAGCTCCGTTTTTGAGGGGTAACGACGCTACGTCCTAGCGACAGATTCCTGCTGGAGTTCCTTGAGAAGACATTTCCTTCATGTTCGATTCCATGAGAGTCATTGTGCACCACGACTGTAATGTGATCCAGGACAGAGAGAAGGTTATCATTGGTCTTAATATCATCTGTCTTTGTTATTGCAGATCAAGATTTCAGCTAACAGTGCAGCTATGATTAGTGAGTCAGAGGTAGTCATGTAGACTTAACGTAATTATGTTGTTGTTGCTGTCTTCAGTCCGAAGACTGGTTTGATGCAACTCTCAGTGCTACTCTAACCTGTGTAAGTCTCAGAATGACTACTGCAACTTACACCTTTCTGAATCTGCTCACTGTATTCATCTCTTGCTCTCCCTCTATAATTTTTACCTCCAACAAAAAATGGTTCAAATGGCTCTGAGCACTATGGGACTCAACTGCTGAGGTCAGAAGTCCCCTAGAACTTAGAACTACGTAAACCTAACTAACCTAAGGACAACACACACATCCATGCCCGAGGCAGGATTCGAACCTGCGACCGTAGCGGTCGCGCGGTTCCAGACTGTAACGCCAGAACCGCTCGGCCACCAGCGGCCGGCTTACCTCCAACACTTCCCTCCGGTACTAAATTGATGATCCCTTCATATCTCAGAATGTGTCCTATCAACCGATGCCTTCTTGTAATCAGATTGTGCCACAAATTTATTTTCTCCCCGTTTCTGATCAGTACTTCCTCATTAGTTACGTGATTTATCCATCTAATCTTTAGCATTCTTTTGCAGCGCCACATTTCAAAAGGTTTCATTCTCTCCTTGTCTAAACTGTTTACCGTCCTTCTTTTACTTACATATATGGCTACATTGTATTCAGATACTTTCAGAAAAGACTTTCTAACACTCAAATCGATATTCCATGTTAACAAATTACTTTTCTTCAGATTTTTTTTTCCGTTGCTAGTTTACATTTTATATATGTAACTATCTTAGCATCCGCTGCTTCGCTCGCGCGGACTGCATGGCATACAGAGATTTTTTTTTATTTAATCGAATTTCTATGTTGATCACAAGTTGCAACACCTTTTAAGTTTTTCACTAATTAAGGTCATTTAAGCATGGTCTTTTGGAGTGCAAAGTTTTTGTTAATCATCCCTTTTGCCTTCTTGTGGAGATGTTTCCATAGCAAGTTTCATTCCCTGTCGAATATTTCTTTGTGTCTGACCGAGAAGTGAAACACCATTTTCACAAATTAAGCTTTAAAAATTCCTTTAGTGTAATGAAATACTTTCTTTAAAATGCTCATCCACTATTGCACTCCCTTAGAGGTTGAATTTCCAGAAACACTGAGGCACGTAGTTTTTTATTTCTAACGGAGAAGTCAAATACTAGTTATCATAGATGTAGCCTTAAATATCCTTTAGTAGTTCTTTAGCAGCTACGTATTTTTAAAAAAACTGTCACCCATTATTTTACCGCCTTAGTGGTTGAATTTCCGAAAATACTGAAACATGTAATTTTTTTTATTCTGACCGGCAAACCAAATATCACTTTTCGTAGTTCTAGCTTCAAAATTCCCTTACTAGCGACATGCTTTAAAAAAGCCTTTCATCCCTTATTTCACCCCCTTAAGAGTGAAATTTCGGACAGTCCCTTCTTAAACGATGCCTGTAGCATAATAACCACACCCTCTCCAAATTTCAAGTTTCTATCCTTAGTAGTTTGGGCTGAGCGATGTCGAGTCAGTGAATCAGTCTAACCCTATTTCTTCCGCTTCGTGGTAGAGTTTCCAAAAACAGTGACATGTGTATGTTTTATTTCTAACAAGTAAGCCAAATGCAAATTCTGGTACATTTAGCTTCAAAAAATGCTTGCACAATGAAATATTTGCACAAAAACTTTCATCCCTCGTTTCACACACATAGGGGTTGAATTACCAAAAACAGTTACACATTTCTTTTTTATTTCTGAGAAACCAAATGTATATTTTATAGATTTAGCTTTGAAACTGATTTTATAATAAAATGTTTTCATAAAATGTCTCATCCCCAATTTCACCCCCTACGGGATGCACTTTCCAAAAACAATGAACACTATCCAAGAAGTCAAATACCAATGTTCATAAATTTAGCTTTAAAAATACTTTAGTAGTTTTTTAGTAATGATATAGTTTCAAAAAAAAAGCTTTGATCCACTATTTCATCACCATACTGTTAAATTTCCAAAATTGCTGAAACACGTATTTCTTCATTTCTGACCGAGAAACCAAATACCACTTTTTGTAGGTCTAGCTTCAAGATTTCCTTAATAGCGACATTTTTCAAAGAAACACTTCATCTGCTATTTTGGCATCTTAGGGTCGGAATTTCGAGAAATCCCTTCTTAAACGAGCCCTACCTTTGCCCAGATTTCAAGTTTTTATCCTTAGCGGCTTAGGCTGGGCAAATGATGAGTCAGTGAGTCAGGACATTGCCTGTAACAGCACTTATTCCAATATGTACAAACATTGGTGCACCATACATGATTGTTCACCCCTGAATTATATTGGAATGTGTGCTGTTACAATATGTCGAGTCTACATGACTACCTATAAGGCACTGACGGTAACTGCGCTGTTAGCTGACACCTAGTTCTGCAATAGAAAAGACGACCAATGCCGGCCTTCTTTCTGTCCCGGAACTCATTTTTTGCCTTCACTTAGGACAGCACAGTATTGATAATATACGACAACCGAGTGCCACTGGTGCGTGTCGGCTGCTGAGCGTTTCCGTGAACAACTTGGCGAGCAGGAGCAGCGGCGGCGGCGGCGGCGGCGTCACGGAAGGCCCACAGCGGCGTGAGCTGTCTGTAACGGGAGTCAGAGATCACAGCGCCGATCCTGTTTCCGCGGGAGGCACTTTCCAGACAATTACCGGGGGCACTCAGGGCGGGCGGCCAGGCCGCAAAAGAAAAGCCTGACGAATGCAGTGCGGTCTCCCTTGTCACAGGCGAGGGGCGCCGGCCGGCCGCCCTGACGTAACGCAGTGGACCACCAGCCGCACGCGGCTGGAGCCGATCACCTGCTCCGCCGATCGGTGCAGGTTACACCACGAGCGCGCTCGGCCGCGTACCAGAGATGAAAAGTTGTCGCTCTGGTACGGATGTGTCGCTAATACCAATGACATTTACTGACTTCTGGCGTCCACTTGTTCAAATTATTCGAGGTACGATCTCATCACCGCACAAAATATGGCAATACAAAAACATTTAACAGTATCATAATGTCTCTGTAAAAGTCCATCTATTCAGAGATGGTTACGGGACTCGGGTTGTTCGATACAGGATGTCAAAGCAGACACCTTTAAGCCGTCTAGTTTCCAAACTTATTTTATATGGCTACCAGTTTCGGCGATTTACTACGCCATCTTCAGGCCCCTGATCGCCGTGTGTGAAGATTCCACCTCAAGGGGCTGCAATACTGGATGATGGTTGAAGAGATTGCTATACCAAGCAGAAATCTACTAATACTAGTATTGCTGGCCTCTGTTTTGACCAGAACCGAGGTGGAATCAGGGGCCTGAAGATGGCATAGTAAATCCCCGAAACTGGTAGCCAAATGAAATAAGTTGGCTGAATGGTGTCTGATTTGACACCCTGCGTCATAATGTGTCCTAGGAGTCTTTTGCGGTGGCACACTTCAATAAATCTTCTCGGTTTATAAGCCGCGTCACTTCGATTAAAACACTCGAGCTAACGTGAATGCGTCACTCCGACCGACTCTGGAAGGTTCCAGACGCTGCCATTGCATCTATATAACCAAAACACAGGGTCACGCTTGGCACTCAATGATTTTAACTCCTGATGACGATGACGGTAACAGTTATCGGAAGCTCGAGTGTCTTGTTCGAAGTGAAGCAGCTTGTAAAAAGAGAAGATTTTATAGAAGTATCTTAATGCACTCAGGTGTTGTGCGTTGTTCTAGAATCAAATTCGGCTATCTCCTTGAGCAGCGTTCTGCTTCTTGCATATCTGTGGCTGTCTCTGTTTTTGTTGTCCTCTGTTTCCAAAATCGTGAAAAATTACGCCACTATGTTTAATGTAATCAGCACCACGGTTCCCGAGATAGAAAATACCACTTTGATAGTTAGGTGTACTGCCACTTTTCCCCAGTGAGAAAGTTATACCTCGAAACAAGTTCCTGTATTAAAATAATTTATGCTAGTTAACAACGAATTTGTGACTTATAGCTGTTATTGTAAAGCCTGTTCCTAAAATATACACATTGAACATTTTTTGTTGAAATATATAAAATAGAATATGGTACCGTTATAAAATTCATTGTTTTGGGCAATTTATCCCTAACGAAAACTCTTGCAATGTTGGTGGAGAATTGTAAGGAGTCTGCTTCTTTATTTTCAATATTTAAGACATGGACGGCTGAGTTGCAAAGTAAGCCACTTCTCTTAAATCTGGTTCGGGTTAAAGACATACGGAAAGTGCAACCACTAAGCTAAACGTCTAGAGAGTGCAAAATACGGTATTTTTCGATAGGCGATAAATCTGAAAGAAGTAGCTGAAGCATTCGAAGAATTAACTACGAGTAAGTTTTGCTCAAGGCGCATGTCGTGTTTGTGGAACGTTGAGCGGAAGTACTCGCGAAAACTACTTTCTCAGCCATTTGGACTGATCTGGAAAAAAATCCTAATAACATTGTACGCTGATGCGTTGTTGTGGATGAAATGTACGTCCACCAATATCAGGCCAGAACGAAATTTGAGCAAATGCAGTAGTCCTGCAGCAAGAAAGACGAAGTCGTCTTTATCGGACTGAACAGATAGCTTCCATTTTTTCGGATGTAGAACAAATTCGTCTTCGAATAACTTACGGGGATTGCTGTCGGGTGATGTCGTCGACCACAGCTGATATTTCGACAGATGCACACCCTGACATCAAGGAAAAACTGCAAGTAAACACTGTGCAAGGCTATATATAACCTCGGTTTGCGGTGTAGTTCCTAAAAGATACAGACATAGACACAGACACACACACACACACACAAACACACACACACTAAACACTCGCGCCACCACACAACCAAAGATGTCCTACGTCAGAAGTTACCGACAGTGAAAATTAATAACCAAGGGTAAGGTAGCATTAACTCTGTCCCTCGGTTTCGACAACGGAGAGAGCACGATTCGCCGCAGAATCTAAACAAAAACCTTCATCTCTTTTTATAAGGCACCTTATATTCCAAGAAGCCAGTGCGGTCTCCTTGCCATGTCCTATATTGCTGATGAACTCTTGCAACAATTCTTCCAAATCTAACTGATCGCATGCTAAATACTTGAAGCTCGTAAATAACTGATCGCATGCTAAATACTTGAAGCTCGTAAATAAAATTGCTATGTCGTACGTCCCTCACTAAGTTAAATGTATTTTTCTTCTGAAACATCTCCCCTCCTATGCGAATCTCTTAACAGTGTTCGTTAGCTGTGCTCCGAACATAAATGTAATATTTGGTGTCCAATACGTGAGATAAAATGAACAATCCACAACCACAAAAATGTTCCACCGATTGTATTTTCCTAAACGCTATTAAACACGGAAGATTTACAGGGTGTTTCAAAAATGACCGGTATATTTGAAACGGCAATAAAAACTAAATGAGCAGCGATAGAAATACACCGTTTGTTGCAATATGCTTGGGACAACAGTACATTTTCAGGCAGACAAACTTTCGAAATTACAGTAGTTACAATTTTCAACAACAGATGGCGCTGCAAGTGATGTGAAAGATATAGAAGACAACGCAGTCTGTGGGTGCGCCATTCTGTACGTCGTCTTTCTGCTGTAAGCGTGTGCTGTTCACAACGTGCAAGTGTGCTGTAGACAACATGGTTTATTCCTTAGAACAGAGGATTTTTCTGGTGTTGGAATTCCACCGCCTAGAACACAGTGTTGTTGCAACAAGACGAAGTTTTCAACGGAGGTTTAATGTAACCAAAGGACCGAAAAGCGATACAATAAAGGATCTGTTTGAAAAATTTCAACGGGCTGGGAACGTGACGGATGAACGTGCTGGAAAGGTAGGGCGACCGCGTACGGCAACCACAGAGGGCAACGCGCAGCTAGAGCAGCAGGTGATCCAACAGCGGCCTCGGGTTTCCGTTCGCCGTTTTGCAGCTGCGGTCCAAATGACGCCAACGTCCACGTATCGTCTCATGCGCCAGAGTTTACACCTCTATCCATACAAAATTCAAACGCGGCAACCCCTCAGCGCCGCTACCATTGCTGCACGAGAGACATTCGCTAACGATATAGTGCACAGGATTGATGACGGCGATATGCATGTGGGCAGCATTTGGTTTACTGACGAAGCTTATTTTTACCTGGACGGCTTCGTCAATAAACAGAACTGGCGCATATGGGGAACCGAAAAGCCCCATGTTGCAGTCCCATCGTCCCTGCATCCTCAAAAAGTACTGGTCTGGGCCGCCATTTCTTCCAAAGGACTCATTGGCCCATTTTTCAGATCCGAAACGATTACTGCATCACGCTATCTGGACATTCTTCGTGGATTTGTGGCGGTACAAACTGCCTTAGACGACACTGCGAACACCTCGTGGTTTATGCAAGATGGTGCCCGGCCACATCGCACGGCCGACGTCTTTAATTTCCTGAATGAATATTTCGATGATCGTGTGATTGCTTTGGGCTATCCGAAACATATAGGAGGCGGCGTGGATTGGCCTCCCTATTCGCCAGACATGAACCCCTGTGACTTCTTTCTGTGGGGGCACTTGAAAGACCAGGTGTACCGCCAGAATCCAGAAACAATTGAACAGCTGAAGCAGTACATCTCATCTGCATGTGAAGCCATTCCGCCAGACACGTTGTCAAAAGTTTCGGGTAATTTCATTCAGAGACTACGCCATATTATTGCTACGCATGGTGGATATGTGGAAAATATCGTACTATAGAGTTTCCCAGACCGCAGCGCCATCTGTTGTTGAAAATTGTAACTACTGTAATTTCGAAAGTTTGTCTGCCTGAAAATGTACTGTTGTCCCAAGCATATTGCAACAAACGGTGTATTTCTATCGCTGCTCGTTTAGTTTTTATTGCCGTTTCAGATATACCGGTCATTTTTTAAACACCCTGTATATAGTGTTAAATATAATATTTCATAATGAGCATTAATATATAAAAATATTTATACTATAGAAACTTTTTCGATGAAAAACAATGGTAAGTTATTAACAGCATGCGGTGCTTTTCACTTGCTACTTGTCGTCTTACTTACGCAGACACATACAGCTCCCTTTCAGTTCGGATGTAGTCTTAATTTTCAGCTTTGTTACCGCCATATGCTTCACATGAGTATTTTTAAATAATTGTGTTATTCGTTCTGCAATTACACATTACCTTCTCGGACAATGTTGCAGTCATATTAACAAAAACTGGTTATCCAACAGGGCGATGTGTGTCTTGGGATGTTATGCAAAGACAGTTTCTTCAGAAGACGGGTGTTTTCATCAAGTAATTTCCGACCTCATGTAGAAATTGTTCTGCTATTACATTAAGTACCAGCAAGAGCTACTGAGTATCGTATTTCCGAAGCACTTTTAGTGATACAATTAAGTTTAGATTTTAGGTTGCTCGTTAACTTACCTACTCCACGGAAACTCCTGATGAAGTGCTTTACCATGCAGCATTGCTGATGTGTTCATATTTAAAAGAAAGCAAAATTTCCAACACCCTGTTAATAAGGAAATGTTTGCATTGGACATTTCCTGCAAGAAAACAGATGACGTTACCTATTTGTGGCTAATGACATCATAACACATCGCGAGGTCGGGAATGAAGCGTTGAATAATTAGTTGGCTGTAAGGAAACAGAAAGTGCTGGACTTAGTTTAACATTAATTATTGCTGCTTATGTCTGCCCCCATTAGCTGAGTCGTCAACGCGGCGGAATGCCGCTAAGGGGCCTGGGTTCGATTGCCGGCTCGGGCAGGAGATTTTCTCCGCTCAGTTACTGGGTGTTGTGTTATCATCATTTCATCCCCATCTCCGACGCGCAAGTCGCTCAATGTGGCTTCAAATGCAGTAAGTACTTGCCCTCGGTGGCCGAACTTCCCCGAATGGGGGACTCCCGGCCGACAATGCCGTACGCTCAATTCCACTGCTTCTAATTCTTAATTTCCACATCATCCACAGTTGTAGGCTTTCGTTCGTGTATATTTTCTGCAGGTTTTTCCAGCTTGACTATCAAATAGTACGGAATTCGATTTTAGTTTGGGAGGGGAATATTGACGTTTATGCAGTATCCGTACTTTTTCCAATCGCTCTTTCTGAATTGACTTAATAGAAATCTGTGGTTGCGTAAGTGCTATCCATAATGACAACTGCAACAGAATCGGCAGCTATAGTGTGTCGCTGGAGTATTTTCACCTGTTAGCCAATTTTTGTGTTATGCGTGTTGACCACTAATGTCCCGGGAAAATAAAGCAAGTTTACTATACGTTCTGTTGCTTCACATACAAGCTCCAACAGTTAAAGTGCTACAATAATGAAATAATGAAACGCCGCCATCTAACAAAAAGAAGAATGTCCAACAGGTGCAACCTCACAGACCATCAACTCGTCCGTCCTATGCTGGAATATTGCTGCTCCGTATTGGATCCTTACCAGGTAGGATTGACGGAGGACATAGAAAAAGTGCAAAGAAGGGCAGTTCGTTTCGTGTTATCGCGCAATAGGGGTGAGAGTGTCACTGATATGATACGCGAGTTGGGGTGGCAGTCACTGAAACAAAGGCGGCTTTCTTTGCAGCGAGATCTATTTACGAAATTTCAATCACCAACTTTCTCTTCCGAATGCGTAAATATTTTGTTGACAGTCACCTACGCAGAGAGAAATGATCATCATAATAAAACAAGAGAAATCAGAGCTTTAGCGGAAAGATTTAGGTGTTCCTTTTTCCCACGCGCCATTCGAGAGTGGAATGGTAGAGAAGTAGTATGAAAATGGTTCGATGAACCCTCTGCCAGGCACTTATGTGTGAATTGCGGAGTAACCATGTAGATGTAGAGGTGTAGATGTAGATGTAAAACACTGAGTAATTTAATAATAGGAACAAATTATTAGTGTCGTCGTGAGGTGGAATTCATCCCTTGCGTCTCTGCACGCAGAATGGCACGAGCAAGTGATCAGTCACGGACGTGACACTGAGTCGTCTCCCAACAGCCAAGTCAGTCGAGTGTTTGTGATGGCGTCATCTGTCAGAACGAATACCGCAAGCAACGCAAAGCAAATTCTGACCAGCGGAAGGTGACTAAATACTGCGTTTTCAGAGGGAATTCCGAAATGCATTGCTTTACGAACTAGTGAGCAAGTTGGCTCTTTAGAAAAAGGAAACAAGCGACCTTAGAGATGGCTGTTACGTTCCCGAAATATTATATATAATTAAGTCTAACACTTTTCTCGCGTTCATCACTTAATGTTTAGAAAAAAAGGGAATATGGAATCACTGTAATTATTGAACAAAATTATTAATCTTAACACCTGTTTATACTACTTATGGTCATACAATCACATGTAAAACTAAAAAAAAAGATATGTGTCCTTTGAGTTGGCATCGGCACTCTCCTGTCACCGTTACCATTTCACGAACACTTGACATTTCGTTAGAAGATAGTTTCCATTGAGGCTAGTAGTAATTGTAACAGCTTAATTTCACATAAAGTACAAAATAAGTAAAGTTTTCGATTCTGTATTTGCTTTTGGTCCAGGATATGCATATACAGAGTTCAAATTTCGAGTTCCTACAACTATGAAATGCGTTCAAAATGTTCAAATGTGTGTGAAATATTATGGGACTGAACTGCTAACAAGGGAACCTCCCCATAGCACCCCCCTCAGATTTAGTTATAAGTTGGCGCAGTGGATAGGCCTTGAAAAACTGAATACAGATCAATCGAGAAAACAGGAAGAAGTTGTGTGGAACTATGAAAAAATAAGCAAAATATACAAACCGAGTACTCCATGCGCAAGATATGAAACATCAAGACAATGTGAGTACAAGAGCGCCGTGGTCCCATGGTTAGCGTGAGCACCTCTGGAACGAGAGCTCCTTGGTTCAAGTCTTCCCTGAAGTAAAATTTTATTTTCGCAAAATTATGATCTGTCCGTTCGTTCATTGACGTCTCTGTTCACTGTAATAAGTTTAGTGTCTGTGTTTTGCGACCGCACCGCCAAACCGTGCGATTAGTAGACGAAAGGACGAGCCTCTCCAATGGGAACCGAAAACATTTGATCGCAAGGTCACAGGTCAACCGATTCCTCCACAGGAAAACACGTCTGATATATTCTATACGACACTGGTGACAGCATGTGCGTCACATGACAGGAATATGTTGTCGACACACCTAACTTGCACACTTGGCGAATGGGTAAAAAGATTCTTCTACCTTGTCCGATTTAGGTTTTCTTGTGGATGTGATAATCACTCTCAAAAAAGTGATCAAAACACAAGAGTTTGTCACATAAACTAAAAATGAAAAATTAAACTTTTCACTCGAGGGAAGACTTGAACCAACGACCTCTCGTTCCGCAGCTGCTCACGCTAACCACGTGACCACGGCGCTGCTGAGCTCACATTATCCTAGATGTTTCCTATGTTGCACATGGACTACTCTGTTTGTATATTTTTCTTATTTTTTCATAGTTCCACACAGATTCTTCCTGTTTTCTCGATTGATCTGTGTTCAGTTTTTCAAGGCCTATCCACTGTGCCAACTTATAACTAAATCTGAGGGGGGTGCGATGGGGAGGTTCCCTTGTAAGTTCATCAGTCCCTAAGCTTACACACTACTTATCCTAAAGTATCCTAAGGACGAACACACACACACCCATGTCCGAGGGAGGACTCGAACCTCCGCCGGGACCAGCCACACAGTCCATGACTGCAGCGCCCTTAGACCGCTCGGCTAATCCCGCGCGGCTGAAATTCGTGGAATGAATGTGTTTATAATGTAAGAGTTGTTGAAATACAGCTATAGACATACATCGTAAACAGTGAAGCAGTTGTTAAATTCTGTGTTATTATTTGAAAGGAGTTGCGTTCGAATCCTAACCGATGTGGTTACGAAATGATTTCTTGCAGAAGACCGATGCAGTATTTCTGCTCACCCTTGTCTGATCCAATCTCTAAACTGTCTCTGATGTCGACGAGACGCTGCATCATTTTTCATAGATATTTATCACCAGCATATCACAGGAAATTGTTAGTTTCATTCTATGGCTTTATGCAAACTCTTCTGCTTCATGCAATTTTTGCTATATCTTTTCATTTTCTCCTTCGCCATTTCACTTCCTACGTCGTAGTTCTGCTGTGCAGTGTGTGGTTCAAATGGCTCTGATCACTATGGGACTTAACATCTGAGGTCATCAGTCCCCTAGAACTTACAACTACTTAAACCTAGCTAACCTAAGGACATCACATACATTCATGTCCGAGGCAAGATTCAAACCTGCGACCGTAGCGGTCGCTCGGTTCCAGACTGAAGCGCCTAGAACCTCTCGGCCACACAGGCCGGCTGTGCAGTGTTTCATTGCTGTTAAAATAATGTGTATACTCCAGTAGTATCGTTTCAAGGAATTATTTCTATCGAGCATTCTGGTGGCTCTTTTCTTAACGCCAATGCAATGTCCATTACAACTGAAGAATTATCCCCCCCCCCCCACACACACACACATGTGGGTTTTAAGGGTTTTATGCGAATTTCTGTCCCTATTGCTATCAGTTTATACATTATCTATAGGCTTTCTGGATTGGTAGCAATTCTGGGCGTGTGAGATTCATACTGTTCTGCTGGAATTTTGCAAGTCCGTCGGTATGCACAATGGACATGAATGGACGCAGGTGACCAGACAGGATGATTACGTACGTGTCACCTGTGAGAGTCGTATCAAGACGTATCAGGGGTCCCATATCACTCCAAAAGCACACGCAGCACAGCATTACAGAGCCTTCACCAGACTGACATGCAGGGTCCATGGATTCTTGAGGTTGTCTCCATACTCGTACACGTCCATCTGCTCGATACAATTTGAAACGAGACTCGCCCGTCCAGGCAACATGTTTCCGGTCATCAACAGTCCAATGTCGGTGTTGACGGGCCCAGGCGAGACGTAAAGCTTCGTCGCAGTTCAGTCATGAAGGGTACACGAGTGGGCCTTCGGTTTCTAAAGCCCATATCGTTGATGTTTCGTTGAATGCTTCGCAGGCAGCGCCATTTTCTGCCTCTTATGATGATGAGCGTAGGGGAGCGACGTGGGAGACCCGCGCCGCCTTACTAGGCAAGGTCCTAGTGGAGGTGGTTTGCCATTGCTTTCCTCCGACCGTAATGTGGATGAATGATGATGATGAAGACGACACAACAACACCCAGTCATAACGAGGCAGGAAAAATCCCTGACAGCGCCGGGAATCGAACCCGGGACCCCGTGCTCGGGAAGCGAGAACGCTACCGCGAGACCACGAGCTGCGGACGCCTCTCTATTTGAATAGGCATGCCTATACCACTTTCTTCGGCGCTTCGGTGTAGTATCGACTGTTTAGTGCTTCGCGTGTGAAGCTCCGTGTCTCGGCGAGTCTGGAACGCACGCCTCGGGAGCGAGAGGTGCTCCCGGTGTGGCAGTCACTTAACGGCCGCCGAGGATCGAAGCGGCGCCGTGTCGGCGCACGCGGGGGGCGCTCGGCCTCGGGTCAGTGGCGCGCGCGCTCCGCACACCTCACCTCACTTCCGCGACCCATTCCCACGGCCGGCGGGCGGGCGGTCCGGCGGTCCGGACAGCGGTACATATTTAAAGAAACAAAAGGCAGCAGTTACAGTTCACTTCACGGCGGCGAGGCGCAGCCGCGCGCCGCGCGGCCGGGTTTCAACCCATTATCGTACCGGGAACTGTTGCACGCGTATCTCGTAATCGTTCGGGGAGCGCCAACCGATTATCTGCACAATAGAGCAGCGAGACAGATCTCATCTCAGAGAGCAAGGCGCCGGCATTTGCGGGGGCGGCGGAGCAGGAGGGGGGAGAGGGGGAGGGGGAGGGGGGAGTGAGGCGGCAGGGGCAGCGAGGAGTGGTGCGAGGGGACGGAGGAGGGGTGCCGACTCGTGAAGATCGAAGCGTTTCCTCGCCCCGCCATGGTGCTCCGAATCAATTTGATGGCGAAGAAAGCGTAAAGCATACGATACAATCTCCTAACGCGTAAGTGGCAGGACAAGGCGTATACCTGTAAGAAAGAAAGAGGGAGAGAGAGAGAGAGAGAGAGGAGGCTTAAGACAGTCGCAAAAAAAAAGCATAGGGAGAACAATGAGGGGAGACGGGGTGTGAGTGAACCGCCGTGTCGTATATTACTGGAATAGTGCCTCGCACAGCGGTCGATATTCTGCGAAAATTGGGTTGCGAGGTGTGTGTGTGTCTATGTGTGTGATGTGTGTGTGTGTGTGTGTGGAATGGGTAACGTCGACGTAGCGATAGTCCTCTCCCGGCTGTTTCCCCTTTGAGCCCTTACGAAACGCGGTAATATACGACGTCGAAATGTCGAAACAGACGTTCTGACAATAATTCGACTTTTAGAAGACGGCTGAAAAACTGTTCCCCCCTTCTCGCCGGCCGCCGCTCCGCGGCCTGGACCCGCACTTTAGTGCCGTCGATTTTACGATGCCGTCCGAAGCATTAAAATACGCTCCCCTCTATAAATCAGTCCGTCGATAAGGGCACGCGAATATTAAACGCGCCATAACTCACACGGCAGAAGCCTTTTGTTGACGCGCCAACAACTTTAATTGCATTTTTAACCTCATTTCCCCCCGCGGCGTTTGTTTACAGCCAGTCAATAGATAAGGCGCTCACCGCTGCCAAGGAGGGTCGCTAAACGAATTTCTGGTTCCGACGGCGGACATCGCGAAGCGAACGCGGAAATGTGTTCTGCGCGGTATTTGCTTTGCCTCCTTCCCAACTAACACGTACTCGTCACACCAAACACTGCAAACAGTTTCGTAAACGTTCCGAGTTCTGTATGTGTTACTTGAATACATACATACCATCAGTGAGTGCCAAGCCATTTGGTCGCTAGAGTATTTCTTTCACCCAGTGGTTAGCATGGGTTCTTTTTTCTACTGCGTTTCCGCTTCATAAAAACTAAACGTAACCTATATCCATAGCCCCATCTGATAACGCACCTATACAGGATGTTTCAAAATCACACGTAAAAACTTCGCGGAGATGTAGAATGTGTCATCGGGAACAAAGAATAGGAACCCGTGCCCGGCAACGTCATCCACTGAATCTACAGCGTGTCACAGAAATAGGCAGCAGCGCCTGTAGATATGTGTATATATATAGGGTGACTCTGTGATGATGTTACTAACTTTCAGGGAAGATAGAGAAGTATAAATGTATCAATTTGAGGTAAGGGACCCTGGTCCGGAAAAGAACGAGTCGAATATTGTAAACGAATATCGCTCTGATAGCTTGCCGAGGTGACCGAGCGGTTCTAGGCGCTACAGTGTGGAACCGCGTGACCGCTCCGGTCGCAGGTTCGAATCCTGCCTCGAGCATGGATGCGTGTGATGTCCTTACGTTAGTTAGGTTTAAGTAGTTCTAAGTTCTAGGGGACTGATGACCTCAGAAGTTAAGTCCCATAGTGCTCAGAGCCATTTGAACCATTTCGCTCTGATACGTCTCACCCTGGAATACATGTAACGGTATTGTTATTGTTAAGACTGTAGGATAGGCAACTTTCAGACGTGGTAGTGCGGACTAAAACAAGAAAAAGTGGCCAGTAAACACGGGCTCCAAAATGTATACCTTAAGAGCTATGGGCATTTGCGCAATAGAGGAGATGCTTCACAGTAGCGAAGATGACCCACTGCTCATGGCTCCTCAGATATGTATTTTAGACCCCATGTTTACTGGATTTTTTTTCTTATTGTGGTCCACACTACCAGCTCTGAAAGTTGCCTACCCTACAGTCTTAGCAACAACAGTCTTAGCAACAACAGTACCGGCAAATGTATTCCATTGCCAGGTGTGGCAGAACGTTTTTTCTTATAACTTTCGACTAGTTCGTTTCCGCACCATGGTCGCTTTCCTCAAATTGATACACTTTGCTTCTCCATCATCCCTGAAAGTGTGTAACTTCATCACGGAATCACCGTTTATACACATACATATACAGGCGCCGGTGTCTGTAACTTTGATATTCTGTAGCGTCGTTGGATCGCGTTTCTGGAAACAGGTGCATATCCTCATCTTGTTCCTTAACACACCTTCTACATCTCCTCGAAGTTTGTCGGTGTAATTCTGAAACATCCTGTATATAAATCTAAAAATTTGTCTACCTGTAAATATTTTGATAAGAGACTCATCTGACTCATTATATGATCGATCGGTCCTTAATTCAATACAATGTTGTTACAATAGGCTCTGGAAGACTGACCTGCTCGTATAGCGTAACGCGCAGCTCGTTAGGTCCCAAAACAGAGAGAAGAACCAGCCCCGAAGCGAATCTGCACGGTGGACCAATGGCCTTTGGTCTAGTACGCCAGCCAACACCAGAGTCCATCTTTTAGGTGGTTATCACCGTTCATTTAGACAAATTCTGCGAAGCTCCCCAATGTCCGCCTTAGAACACATGTTACACAAACATTATCAGACGGCGCACACGACTTCCCTCCCTTGCGATGATTGGTGACTGTGGCGTAGAAAAAGTACTCTCGGGCATAAAACAAAATAAATTTGTTAAATCTGTAAAAGCAGCGGACACGTTATGACGTGATAACGACAGGAAGGAGAGATATACATCATGAGTTCAAGCGCCGAATTGGACACGTTTCTCACATTCAAAGACACTACACACCACCGTTGCCACGCAAAGTGTCAATGTCGCGTCTTAAGTAAAACTGTTTTGCGTATTCTTGCTTCCATGCCAATGGAAGAGAAGTTGGCACCAGATGCTAAATTTTTAGCACGGAATAATTATTATTTGTCGCCTACTTTATTATTCTCGCCTATTATTTTGCAAGCAGTCTACACGCTTTTCACTTTTCTATTCAAGACTCCTGGTGAACTGATCAAGTCACAACTACCAGAGAAACCCTGTAACCATCGGCATGTACTCGAATTAAACAACGTGTGTTTATTGCGCAGAGCGGTAGGAGAGAAATCCCAGTTCTAGAGATATAGTTCTAAGACGACAAGAAAATTTGGTGTTCGTTATAATGAAACTTGAAAAATATGTTAATTAAAATGAAAAGAAATTGAGATGAATTGTACAATAGTTACCAATGAATCTTATTTATTGATTCATATATTTCCTGCACCTACATGATCAGTGAGTAATCCAAACCGGATCATAAACGTGTGATTTTTTTAAATATTAAACTACAAGATTAAGGACAATTACCATACAGTCACTATTGTATTACGCAGTTTCAATTGTAAAAAAAAAAAAAAAAAAAAAAAAAAAAAAAAAAAGAGAGAGAGAGAGAGACAAGCGTGAGTAGGACACGCGCCATGCGTGTTCCGTACAAACTTAATTATGATTATAAACAGCTCGTCTGTACGTTTTGATGAATGAGCTTGCGAGTATGAAAATGTGACATAGATGGCCAAATCTTTTGATTGCATTCGCTTCAATACTTAAATTTTTTACGCCGTAGAGCTCAGTATTTGACATACATTTCAACTCGATACCTCTACCGTTCCTGAGAAAAAGGGCTCTTAACAGAGAGACAGACAAATGGACAACAATGCGACCCCGTAAGGGTCCCGTTTTTATCGACTGAGGTACGGGATCTAAAAAGAGACACTTATCTCTTCCTAATCTAACATCTAGTTACAAAGAAAATGGAGGATCGGAATGGAAGACTGGGGCCAAATTAGTAGGCTACACATATACGCACCTGAAAGAACAAAACTTAAGAAAAACACCACAACACCAATCCCGCCAGTTGTATAAATGTCCGGAAAAAATGCCAGGTTTGCTGACACGTACTTAGAGGCCTAACTGAAGTATTAGTGACTGTACCATTACTTTTATTAGAGAGTATAACCCCGACCGGTATATTTCACAGTGTCTTTTTATAACTTAATTATATGTCATTGTGGAAACATGTAAAATATGTACAATGCCGAAACAGGTGTCAGAGAGGGCTAGATGTGCCTAATTCTGGCAAAATAATCAGATCAATAAATAAAAATAATAAAAAATATGGTCACTAATGATGTCCTGAATTGCAGATTATTCTAAGATTACATACTGAAACGACGCCCAAGTGAAATCTACACGCAAATTATATCCTGGTAATCTAAATGCTGATTTCTACATTAACAGTCAGCAAAGCGATTCTTTAATACGTATAAGAACAAGAATTTGAATTTAAAAACTCCGAAACAGATGGAAACTCTTTCTAAGCACCCACAGTAAAGTTTGTGACCGGTTTATGTGCTTCTGTCAGACACATTTTGTAATAATAGCATAGTTGTCCATGTTAAATAGTTTTAGTTTCACATGAAAATCATGAAACACTAGTAAATGCACAAAATTAGTGAAATAACGTTTAGTTTAGGAATGAAGCCAATAGCAGAAGTGTCATCTATTTTGATACAGGGGTTGTAGACAAGCCTCTCGCAGTCTTGTTCTACCAACAATTAATAATTCTTTGTTTTGTTTAAACCGTACTTATTTATTGGAATATTTCATATGGAAAAGTTCAGTAAAGTTGATAGTTGCTTCATCAAAAACGTGAAAGTTCGTGAAACCAAGGGAAAGGAAGAAAGTTACGAAGAGAATTCTGTCTACTAAATTCCAACTATGTAGGCAGACTGTGAGCCTGGTGCTATGAGATTACTCAGCATGTCTCTGCTGTTCTTCCAGATGCTATCACAATGCTCAGCCTATCTTACGTCGGTAGCAGACGAACTCGAAATCCTGGATCCGAAATGGGTAGCTGTCGCTTTCAGGAATCATCCATACGATGACGTGTTAGCTGTGGCTCGCTATTCAATTTGTTGTCCTTCTGTTCATTTTCATTAAAGAGTTAACGTATATTGTGTAGCGCACAGTATCTGAATCTACATTTACACTGCGCAAGTCATCTCACGTTGTGTGGCGGATACTTCCCCCTCACCTATTACAACCATAAGTGGTGCGCGAAAAGACCGCCGCGATATATTTTAACTATTCTAGAAACGTATGCTGTCGGATTTTCATCAATAAATAAGACCATTATCCTCAAAGGCTCTGGAAATGGCTCAGTATTTTCGTGACGCTTTCGTGATTACTACACGAACTGTTGACGACAAACGTTTCTCTAGTACCTTTGATGATCGTATCTAGTAAAGATCCTAGACAGAGGAGATACACTAAGATGTGGGTCGGACTAAGAGGTTTGCAGGCTGCCTCCAGAGCGAATGGACTACACTTCAGAGGGTTCTGCCGTTTAACCTCAATCTGGCATCTTGCTCCCCTACTAATTTGCAGTCGTTCCCTTTAAATTTCTCCGCGCACATACGCTCAGACATCTAATGGAATGGTCAGTGTCCAGTGGTTGACAATCATCTAATCAATCATAAAGGATCTTGCAGTCTTTTTATGCTAAATTCGTTACTTTAGTTTATATTTAAGGTTAACTGCCAATCCCAACACGAAGCATCGATTCTGTTCAGGTCTTCCTGCATTTTGTTACAATTTTCTAGCTTTCCGACATCTCTACACACAACAGCGTCATCCGCAAACAACCTCGAGGTACATTTATGTGCGACTACGTTAGTAATATCCACTCACATTCCGTGTTCAAGTAGAAAGATTCATGTCGACTACAAATATTTTTATCAGAACAACTAACACTAATGAATTAGTATTTCTTTTGTTCTTTGTGTTTTACTGATAGATCCGCTTTTTGGTTAACTGTAAACCACTTCCAGTTTTTAAAAAAATGAAGGATATTTAGACGTGACGAAAAATATGCAGATTCACTTTCGTCTCCCCCAACTGAACCCCAGTGCTGTGGTACTTTTGTTTTTTTTTTTTTCTGGAGGGAGAAAAGGACTGACGGGTGAAAGAAGAGAGGGACACTGAGCATTGATATCGTCTCACAGGATTATCAAAAAAAAGTTTCTATAACGTAATGGACACTTTCTGTTTACTGAAATAAATAAGCACAAAACAGCATGCTACGACTCGAAGACATCAAAACGATCGGTATTCAGTTCGCAGGCGCTATTGTGTGGAAATACGAGCGAGAAGAGCATAAACAGTTGGAACTGCTGTTACAAGGCATCATGGTACACGTTACGTGTCACCTGTCACACGAAATGTATCCTCCAAGTTTCGACTACAGGCGTATACAATTCGTATTATACCTGAACCGACTACGTAACGACCATTGCTCGCGGAACTTTTACTTACATGATAACGAAGTGTGACAAGATGCTCCCTCATCTGATAAAGAAGTTAAATTTTTGTTGTTAATATTTTCTCAAAAATCTGGTAAGTCTGGTGTACCGTATTTTATAACAGTAAGAACGACAAATATAGGGAGCGTTTACCTGCCGATATGTAGTTTCCTCTCATTTTATTATAACAAATCGTAGCTATAATGACATGTTTTCGAGAGATCCACAATTTTCTGTTGCTTTGAAACAGCTGATATTCATACCACGTACTCTACGATAGATAAAACCCAAAAAAAAAACGTAATTTAAGTCAATGCAATATGGCGGCTCGTAAGTTCCACTTGTGACGTAGAACTATGTCGCATCTCATTGGCCACGTTCCTCTCCACGAGGCAAAAATTTGGCATGCCAGATTCTTTATTTTACGCTCCACAGTGTAGCTGAACGAGGAATTCCACGCTGTGACGTCACCAGCTTCTCGTCCAAGTGCGTTTTCACGTCGCGTGAGAGGACGCCTTAAGGAGAACCTCATCCCCTCCTAGGTGGATAGAAGTAGATATACCATAGTCACGTTATGGGTTTTACCAGATGTAGCTCTTTTTCCATCACTAAAATCACCAACTTTATTTGTATCGTAGCGGTGCAGCGCTTCATCGTGTGCAAAGTCTTTGGCGACGGGTTTGTTGTATTAAAAGTTCCTGTTGCGTCTGTTGCTTTAATTCTCGATGAAAATCTGAGATTCCGACAGTATCCACCATTGTCAGAACCAGGAAAGCAATTAACTGTCGAAGAAGTAAAGGAATCAAAGAGATTTGACTGATGTAGTAGTGCCACCCTACCAGAGATTACATTGGCGCCAACGACAAAACGTCACTCGTAGAGTCTTTGTTTCCATCACGACGTATATGGTTCTCCTGTGTATGGTACCTGAGATAAGTAAATTAAAATAGTTCCAGTCTTCCAGGCTAATAGAGGATTTCGGAAGGCATCCCTTGGGCCTTAAGGCGACTGCATGACTGAAAATTTTCTCGCAAGTTTTGGCAGTTGGGATCTACTCTGCCCCACTCCCAGCCTGCTGAGATATTTGGCTGAAAAAGAAAAGACGAAGTTCTGAAGTGACTCACCCTGCTCCTGAAGAATTGAGAAAGAAAGATACACAAGAAGGTACTCTCACATGCATCGGAGTCCGAATTCCGTACCTCTGTTAAAATTCTTTATCCACATTCTAATTCCTCCAGCCCCTTTTATAACTGATGCTTGAAGTCATAAGTGAGTGCTGGAATCCCAGTCTGTTCATACAATATTTTGTGCTTTTACTTAGGCTGTCTTCAGCAACACAAGATTTTTCTAGATTTCTGTACTTTATATGCCACGATGTTCGGTACAGTTGTGGGAAATGGTTCGAATAGTTTGACACACGTAACTGCTGCCAGAAGAATCGAATGCTCCGATTTTCACTGAGGTTTAACTCGAAACGTGCACCGAGTACATTTTATACAGTTGTACTGATGGCTTTTAGTTGTAATATGTTACAATGAGCGGCCGAAAAAACCGCAATACCATCATTACTCCGTGTTGACATGTTGGATAACCACGTAGTTCAAGTCCTTCTGTTGTGGCCCGCGGCATAACCGGTCGTCAAGACAGCAGAGTGCGGTCAGCTGCCGATGAGGTCATCCATTCCAAGTGGGGCCGAGAATGGTAAATGCTTCTAGCAACTGGACTCTGTATGAACGGTTGGGCTAACGCCCTTGTCCACTGTGGTGAAAATCCTCTAACGGTTGGTGTCACAATGTCGGCTTCGTCATTCTTAACAAATTAGTTCCAAAGAGTACAAAGAGATACGACTGTCTTACTAGCCTCGAATTTCCTTCCGTCGATAGAGTTCTTATGTTTGCCACAATTTTTAAATTTAGTTTGATTAATTTATTTTAGCTCGTCAACTCAATCGTGGGATTTAGTTTTTACAAAAATAACTGTCCGTTGAAGTTAGCAATACCAAAAAATATTATATAAACCACTCGGTGTACCTATCGCATTAATGCCCTACGAAAATTTGAGCTTTCGATAATATCGACCATTACATTCGTCAGGGAAGTAATTAAATGCCGGAGGAATGACGAAATAGTAGTTAATGATTTCTCTTTCGATGGCGACCAAAGTCACAGTGTATTTTTTTAATGAAGTTGCCGCTATTTTACTCTAAGTTATTTTATTATTCGTTTATTTCACACTATCTCGATTCTGTCTTTATAGGCATCACCCAATGCAAAGGTGAAAAAGCCATTAACTATCAGACATGTCGGATATTTAATTACTGTTTTTCACCTTGGCACCTGATAATGGATATAAAGCCCAAATCGCAATAGCGAGAAACAGGTGAATAATAAAGAACTTACTCAAATGGCGGCAGTTTCATTAAAAAAAAAGTAGTGGTGCTCAATACATCAGTTACGAAAGTGTGATTGCATTACTTTTTCAACAGTCAGCTGCCTTCTTGACGTGGATATTGTCGGAAGATCGGATTTTATCGTGCACTGACGCGAAAAACAGACCGACCGGTTTATACAACAAGTCAATCGCGAATGACTTCAAGGTTAATCCCACAACACGACTTTTTCACTCGATGTGGCATCACAAGTTTCAGACACATAATCGAAATCTAAAAAGAATATCAGTATCACTAACCAGCTGCTGAAAAATTCGGCACAGTGTAATTGTCACTCTACAGAACGCCGAGGAACATAATTGTGGTGCACCCGAGTTTGACATTTATCGTAGGTGGTCGCATTAAAAAGAAACCGCCAGTTAGCACTACCGTGCTTCTGAATTCTAAGGTATCTCTAGAGAGATAGAAGGCTTTATACACGACCCTAATGTTCAGAAGTTTGGAGTAGGTTGTACAACATGAATCTTCGATGGTCACTGTTCACCTGTGACGCACTTCAGTCAGGCTGGTATCGGGAGAATTATGGGTGGACGAAAACGCGCAGTAGCTCTACGATTGAGGAGGAAATCTTATTACAACAAATCGAGCAAGTGTCACAAAATACTCCTCCTATTACTGCACGCAACCGCTGTAACGCAACGCATGACCGAATTCCACACCGGTTTAATGTCCATATTTCACTTAAATACAGCACATAAATGTCGCATAGAGCGTACAAGGTACATCTTCTCCAACTGCACAGTAAGATGTTGTTAAGGAATAGCGGTACACCCCTTCCACTTTCATATAGCTTCAGAAGTGCATTTACTTGTATGGGACTCCACACGTAAGCCTGTGTGTATTTCGCATAATCATGATTATCGCGTATTAGCATATTCCAGTCTCTTCATCGTGAGTGCGGTGCCCAGTGCTTGTGACAAATACTGCCGTTCGTCCAGAGGGCAAAGTTCAAACTCGTGGAGAGTCGTCGCAACAGGTTGTTTACGCGAGACTACGAATAATGTTATTGAATATTAACGTGGGTGCTTCTTTTAGAGAAACTCGTGGTACCATAAATGCCCTTGTAGCGCTGTTGCATGTCGGCATTCGTTCTTCACGAACCTGCTCAGTTGACGAGATGACCAGCGTATATCACAGCCAAGCGCAGTCACATCGACCGCTCAGAGTACGTCGATTAAAGAGATAATGCTGTTTCCTGCCACAACTTGCGCTCAGGTGACAGCTGCTGAAAAAATCGTTCGTTTCACTTCATCCTGTTCCAAACACTTGTTTACCGTCTTAGCTGCAAGCCAGTGGGGGACGGTCGCACGCTGCCGTGGACACGGAACGGGTTAAGTCAACGGGATACAACAACGCAAAGGTTGTGCAAAACAAAACCGGCCCTTGAAATATTTACGATAAGGCGAGGTGGGATTGATCTGTGTTAATGGGCAGCACGAAAGGTGCTGGAAATGGTCGAATTGGAAATTTGTGGTAAGGTCTTACGGGACCAAACTGCTGAGGTCATCGGTCACTAAGCTTACGCACTACTTAGTCTAACTTAAACTAACTTACGCTAAGGACAACACACACACCCATGCCCGAGGGAGGACTCGAACCTCCGACGGGGGGAGCCGCGCAGACCGCCACAAGACGCCTGAGACCGCGCGGCTGGAAATGGTCACCGTTGACCTAGATGAAGTGCTGTACTCGATTTATCAGACTGTGAGGCATGTGTAGCAATTCTGCCACAGGGGCAGCAGCAATAATGTTTTCAGTGTTCTGCTGCAGCTCTTCAAAAAAATGACTCTGAGCACTATGCGACTTAACTCCTGAGGTCATCAGTCGCCTAGAACTTAGAACTAATTAAACCTAACTAACCTAAGGACATCACACACATCCATGCCCGAGGCAGGATTCGAACCTGCGACCGTAGCGGTCGCTCGGCACCAGACTGTAGCGCCTAGAACCGCACGGCCACTCCAGCCGGCTGCAGCTCTTCCAGTGGATGAGAGTCGTTTGAAGTTGTCCCATGGCTAAAAGTCACAGGGAGAAAGATTGGGTGATCCAGGTGGCCAGCAGATTGCGCTGCGTCTGCTGATTATTCTCTTCTCACCGAACACTTCTTGCACTCTGACAAAATTGTCAAAGCGCTATGTGTTGACGCTCCGTCTTGCCGAAAATATCTATACAGTCATTCCTCTTCTATGAGTTGGTCCACATATGCATAAAACAGTTTCTGAACATAATGGTTAGCATTAACAGTTTGGCAAAAGAGTCGTATTAAGACACTGCACACCAAACAACAGCCTGGAGATTTTACTCGGCCCTTCAAAGTACCGATTGGGTTTTTCTGGTGCATAAGGGTGCATGTCCAGTGAGCCTGACAGGCTGAGGCGGGGCACATTTGAAGAAATGAAGAACTTAAGATTTAAAAGTCCTGATTTCACTTCCATTCACTTACCTTCACTAATGCTTTTTTTATAAATAATTCTAGAAACTTACAACAGAAGGCAGCACCAGTCAAGGAGCACGTCGTGTGACGTCCATAAATTGTTCCCATACGAAATCTGTCCAGTTTTCGAACGACAGGTGGCTCACGTGTCAAGAAAATCGTGGGCCCACCTATACTCGTGCGCGGTCTTTTTAGAACAAAGTTATGACCCGACCTATGCCCGGACTTGGTCTCTAAACTGTTGAGAGATCGCCCTCTGAATCCGCTTACTTGACACATTCATATTTTCACATGACACTTATTTCTTTGTTCACTGTCTGCAGTCTCCTCTTTCTTTAGCGGCTCGAAGTATCCATTATGGTCGACTTAAGAGCTTTCGGCTTCTTGTGCGTTAATTAGGATATCTCATTCGGCTCTTTGTATTTTTGGGATTGCCGGGGTCTGATAGCACACGGAGGGGAGCAGAAGGCAGTAGAGCATGCACCCCCTCCCCACCCCACATCTTCCCCACCTACCCCCCTCCGTCACCGCACGTATCGCTGCGGCCGCGTGTCCGGAAATACGCGCTCAGCTGTTTTCCCCCGCGTGGCTCCCGGCCGTTCCGCTGACTTGCTGTTACGCAACGTGGCTGCGAGAATATATCTCGGTTATGGGAAAATACGTCGAGAGAGAAATCTTACGTAAAAGTGGTTCAGCGTTATATGGAACGAAAGCGTTCGGCTTTCTGTGTCGGCTATCGCACAGTACTATTGTTGCGATGACAAGGTGAAAACCTCTCGGTCTGACAGAGGCAGACTGCGCTTTTCATAGGTACAAAGTACATTAATTTTTTTGCATAGTTTTCATTTAAGTTCGTGGCAGTAAATAATCAAAATCCCATATATAAAACGTCGTATCTCTCTACTATGTTTCGTACAGGGATGTAATTTTGCAGGTATATTCAGTGATTCATGTAGATACTGTCTGCATAATGTGTTGCGAGTAGTGTTGGTGGTAAAGAAGTAATAAATTAAAACGTCATGCCTGATGCTGAAGGTTAACCGCATGCAGAGTGAAAATGTAGCAACGAAAATGTATAAACTTTTTTCTTTTCATCGTTTTGTGGGGGCGTCAGTGAGAAAATATTTCCAACAGGTCCGAAATTGTGCGTACAGTTTGCTGGAAGGTGCTAGGTGCTCTCGTCATCACTTACTGGATGAATCTGCGCGCCGTCAGTTACGCTGCTCAAAACATACAAACAGGTTCTAACTATAATACTTGTCTTGCTGTGGTAAAGCTTTAACAAAAGATTACACATCTTAATGAGAATACGATGGTAGCATTTTAAATTTGTAAATCCGTCAATAATCATACGAAGTACAGAAAATTAAAATTCATTGCCCCTGTAAGCCGTTACATAGACAACCAGCAAATGAAAGCATGCACCATTAGCTATTTAGCAATATACAGTATACGCTTCATGCAGCGTTTCACATTAGGTAAGTTCAGGGATACCTAGAAAATAGCCACCGTTGCTATAACCTGTTCATCGGACTCAAAACATTATCGACATACAAATTTCCTTTGGTGATGGCGTTGAAACCACGTCAAATCTGGTGCAAATTGCAGCCGAAACATCCACTACGTCTACCGCAAAAGCGAGACGGCGTGGTAATTAAGACGCGGGGGACATGTTCAACGGAAGCGGGGTTTAAATGCCTGGTTTGTTGTCATGTTGCTTCACTCATGCGAGTCGATTGCCTCGATGGTACCTCAGTGAAAGCCGTTGCCAACTTGGGCCAACCCAGCAGATACTCTAGATATCGCGAACTGATTTTCCCAAATCCTTCGAAGAAGTCTATCCATGTAAGAATTTAGCTTCCTTCTTTGCACTGTTGCCATCTATTCCATCTTATTATGAATGGTCGGTGCAACATACAACATAACGAGAGGAGACTATGGTAGATATGATAGGAATGGTTAAAGAGGGGTACTGTATCAGTAAGAAGACCCAGTTCGCTACGAGTGGTTACCGCGTGCCTACTCATCAGTGTAACGAAGTAAAAGGCGATAACTGGAAGAAGAGAAATAAAACGGTACTTTGCTTACAAGAAAGCGTTTAGTGCCAGACATCCTCAGTTCGGGATTGTCTCTAGAGAGACTGGACTTATATTAGGAGGATTCTAAACTAAATCTGGCACTTAAAATTCTCGTAGGACGCTGAAGTTAATGGCCGGACTGTATTTTCTGTTGCACAATTGGCAACATCGTTGACAGGCGACGGACTTAATGTAAGGGTAGACTTACCACCGTTATCTGATATTCCACCGGATGAAAATTTCTAGCCGTCTCGTAGCTCATCTATGTAGGGGAATTCCGGAATAGATCCCTGAACAAGACATCTTTATTGGATGTAATTTCCCTGCTGCAATTTACTTTCTGTTAACAGTAACAAACAACGTGAAATTGCTAGAAATGCGATAGATACATCGTCTGGGGGGGGGGGGTCATTCACAAATAATTCCTTTCAGAACTCTCGTACGCCAATGCAGTCTTCCTCACAGTGCTGTAAAACTATTTTTCATTGTCGATCGGCTCATTTAACGAAATTAGATAGCGATGAACTTAACATGCTCCAGTATTTAATTTAAGCGCAACTGCTAAGTTTTTGGCAGTTTTGATTGCAAGACGGGAGTCAGTTGCCCTTGATATTAGCTAGTTAAGCTAACTATCCTTAACACTTAACACTAGTTTGTAGCCAGACAGTACCATTCAATAGCTGACAAAGGCGCTCACTATTGAAGCGATTAGCTCATACTTCTAGGTAAATATAAGTGGCGATCAAAAAGCTGTGGAACTGCTCAAGTTACGCACTAGAGAAACCAACATTCCAGTTTAACCACAGCTACTCAAAGGAGATAGGAAGCTAGGGGTCTTTGCTGATGGACAAACTTGTGGTTGGTACATAATTTTAGTCCGCAGCTCGTGGTCGTGCGGTAGCGTTCGCGCTTCCCACGCCCGGGTTCCCGGGTTCGATTCCCGGCGGGGTCAGGGATTTTCTCTGCCTCGTGATGACTGGGTGTTGTGTGATGTCCATAGGTTAGTTAGGTTTAAGTAGTTCTAAGTTCTAGGGGACTGATGACCATAGATGTTAAGTCCCATAGTGCTCAGAGCCATTTGAACATAATTTTAATTTCAACTAAAGAACAAATTTCATTATTACAGAATTACGGAAACCGAATAACAATATAAAAATTTAATTCGGACCTTTGTCCTCTTAAGTAAATATACAACTAATGATAACCGCCTCCCCCTTTAAAAAAAAAAAGATACACATGGAATTACCAAAGATCAAGTTTTTAACTTTCGGACGCTTGTCCTTCTCCAAACTTCATGAATTAATATAACAAACAGTATTTTAAAGATAATAATTAGATCTGATTGCAAAAGGATCAGAGACAGTCACCACCATAAGCACACTATCGAGTTCATTGCTTACGTAACCAAAATTTACACAACACTAATGATTAAGCTTGAGTTATTTATGAAAAGATCTCCTCCGTCCCGGAGGACAGGCGGGATGGAAGCGCAGCTTATACACGGTGGTACTCGGAACAAACGAGTAGAAAGCAACCGCCAAGCAATTTCTAAGATGATCATGCTGCAAGCCAGCGCAGAAAACACGCCGAACACACACATGATCTCAGCCCGCCCGCCAAGGCGACAAACCCCATCTTACCCACATACCAGACCATTTCTGCAATAGCAAATAATACACGCTGCAGACATATTCAACTCGTGATTCACCTTTTCCAAGACCATACAAGGCTTACTAACTACGTGACTGTCTGTAACATAACTGAAAACCAAATTGAGACATTTACCGACTAAAAGAACAATTAAAATTACACTGACTTAACAAAAGCTCTGCCCTTCATATTAAAAGAAAGTCTAAAACCAAAACTGGGCGAAGAGCACAGTAATTAACATACTACATCAAATTTCCCTTTTCATTTGCCGAAATAATTATACTCCGCTCCGCGGAAACAACACTTCGAAGCCTTGGACTTCGTAAGTTCCGTATAACACTCTCTTATTCAAAACCATCCTTAACTGATCTCCAGTAGATACGACATGCTACCATAAGTTTCACAAATCTTCACAGGTTAACAGCAGAATATGACTCATACGTTTCATACTTCCAGTTACATGATGAGAAGATGTCCAGCATGATATGACGGACCCGCCACCGTTTCGCACGCAAACGCGTCGACTAATCAGCACCGTACACCCAGCCCGCGGCAAAATGGCGAGGACGGCCAGGCCCAGGCACAGCGGATCGAGACGAGGGCCTGCCTTCAAAACATGTTACCTCGTTGAACGCCAACCGGAGAGAGACCCCGGCCACAAGCCAAGCCGGAAAACCAAAGACGGAACAGTCAGAGATACAAGACCAAACGAGCGTCGATATCAGCGACGCAAGTGGAGTACAACCAGCTTCAGTCGCCACGGCTCACACTCCTCGCCTACATGTCAGTACTTGTGTACCCGCATTGCAGTCGTGCTGGGTTGCATATACGCTGCAGAGACGCTGTCAAATGGAAATTTTTGGAATGCTTCATACGCTGTATGTGCTATAAACAGAAAGTGACACCGAGAAGTAAAAAAAAAAAAAAAGAAAAAGAAAAAAAGTCAGATAGGAAATAAGATTTTCTTCCTGCGCTACTGTCATACTGCCACTTCATTGGATTTATTCTGGTGAGCACGGAAGGGAAACGTTGAAACGCAATGGTAGCTCATAGTCAACTTCTCTCGAATAGCGTTATTTGCGTCGTCAGTCTCAGCGTTTCCCTCTACTGGACAGTTGAACATCAAAAGGTCCCTTCACAGAACGCTGAAATAACCTTATTCGTCCACCTCGAGAGTTGCACTACGACATACTAACCGAAGGGGTTGGAGATTTTCTCCGGTCGGGGACTGGATGTTGCATCGAGATGGCTGTATGTGCATGTCCCGAAGGCCAATGAATTGATGAAATAATAAATGAAATGATAGTACGACATTGTTGGCCGAGATGTCCCAGTCGAGTTTGGCCGCCAAGCGGAAGTCTTATTTCAGTCGGTGCCACTTTGGGCGACTTGAGGCCGGTGAGGAGGATGAAATGATGATGAGGACAACACAACAACCAGTGCCCGAGCGCAGAAAATCTCCGACACGGCCGGGAATCGAAACCGGACCCAGTGCATGGGAGGCAAGCACTTTACCACCCAGCTAAGCAGGCGGACAATGAATCGATAAAAGATTTTTTAAATTCAGAACTTCACATTTCTTCCCAGTTACCGAAAAGAAAATGCTGAGAAAACTACTTTAGCAAGTGAGAATCGAGCCAGGTATCTAGACTAAGTGCCTCGTGTACCGAATAGCGGAACAATTTCTAGATACGGAACAGAACCCTTCGTGCATATTCTAGTCCCGTAGTCCTGCGGCACGTTATACGATAACACCGAACACGCTCGACGCGCACGTTATACGATAACACCGATCACGCTCGACGCGCACGATGTCTCAATTCCCGGGACAGGCACAGAATTCACACAAAAATCCACACGGGCACACCCACCGCAAGTAAGCGTGTAACGAGGAAGAAATGCGCGGAACGGAAAGGCCCGTTACTGGGCAGGGAAATACATTAGGCAGGGGTGCGCGCTGTTTGCTCGCCCGGTGCCCACGCGCCGCACGCAAAGTGGCGGCGCAAATATTTGCGGGAACCGCCCACGTGGCTGGAAGCTGGAGTCTGGAGGCTGGGCCGTTCTACTCTGCTCTACTCTGCCTCTCCAGCAACATGGCGTCCGCAGCAGCGCGTACCTGATGCTTGCTCCCAAATACTGTAGGCCAGTCAAATGCGAGCCGTGGGATAAGGATGAGAAGAAGAACGACGTTTTTCCAATGCAGTAACGATACAGCTAAATCAACCTATTTATTAAATTTCCCCTTAGGTATTAAATTAATATATAGAAAGTCAAGTCTAATTCATGTAAGAATCCATGGTTTCAAGGCGATATGCAGGGTTAGCGGTATAAGTGCAGATGTTTTTCATTGGTGACCGAGGACCGTGTACTGAACAACATTACAACAGCATTTACTTCTTTTGAAGACTAATAATTATAGATTTTAGGGCTAGTATGTTTTTAGATTGATTCGTACCTCCAAGTAGCTGTGGCAAGAGCAACCTATTAATACTTATTTTCCCCTGGTCATGAGAACTGGTGTTGAAGTGTGGACACATGGGTACAAAACGATTGGTCTCTACTGACAGATGTAGTCCACATAATGCCGCAATTACAATCATGCATAAAACATCAGACAGTAAATTATATGACCTATTTGTGGGAAGACGGTTACACGCAGAGAAGAAATAATTAACACACTGGAGTGGGAACATATTAAGGTACCAATGATCACAATATCCGTACCCCTAACACCCTGTATATACTTCTAACATTGTCACGAGCTTCCATCCACGCCAAGTGGTTGAACACCCACAAGCTTCCGACCGAATGCTCCTCGACCATTGTGTAATTAGGTGTTTACGCCTACAGTAGCATAAAATTCTCTGGAAAACGGACACCGTGTTGCATTCGACGAAACATCTATTATTAAAAGGACGAATGGCTTCTGGGATAGCGCTTTAAAAGAAGCGACTGATATTTTTTTCAATCAACACCGTCAATAAAGACGGGCGATATGTGTCTAAGCGCAGCTTGGGACCCGGCCACCGGAAGGTTGAAGCGGGCGTGGTAAGTACGCAACGAAAACTTACCATTTATGGTACTGTAGCAGTGGGCACCAATGACGTCACAGGCGGTTATCTAAGTACCGCAGCAACAACCGCATTACACTCACCACTTGAAAATGGCCCAGGGTACTTAACCACCTGACGCGGCTGGAAGCTCGAGAACATTTTAAACATCTACGTCAATTTGTTATTTTATTGTACTGTATAAAATGTTACGTAATGTTTTAAAACGAATTCAAAATTAAAATGGACGGTAACAATCTAGGGCATTTGTTCGTTCCTTGGAATTCGAACTTTTAGTTTTTCGGATGGACTCCGTGCAGCAACGGAAAGTTAACATTACTTAGATATACATGCATGACAACAGTATCGTATTTTTAGCCAGAAACATTATGTTTAATAGGGGATCTTTAGTCACGCCCTTTGAAAGCAGTGTTTCACCCAAGCTGAATGATACAAACAGAATTTCAATCATAACATCAGCGTTTAGGATAAAGGCCGCACCTGTTGCATTGAAATGGACATAGGAAACCGCAAAAAGTGCTACAGAAAGGAGTTAAAAGTTACGTGGCCGGACAAAGCCACCTTTCGGTTTGTGGCGAATGATCTTTGTAGTCTACTGTCACTTCCCCTCCCCCCCCCCCCCCTCATCTCTTCCGCTTCGGTTGTGAATGGCTGACGGGTAGAACAGTTGCTGCTAACCCCCTGTGTGGGCTCGAACCTCTACAATTTTATGTTCATGGTCTTTTCGCAAGATACACGCAGGAAGAATCAATACACTGGCTGACACTTCTAGGAACGTACAGTCTCGGAATTTTAACGGTTGACCATACAGTGATGCAGAACGCCTCTCCTACAGCGTCTACCACTGGAGTTAGCAGAGTATCTCCGTGACGCTTCCGCACTTACCAAATGAATCTTTAACAGGAGGAACGTACTGCACTTCTTTGGGTCTTCTTTATTTCCTTTATCAATCCTGTCTGGTGTGGATCCCAGACTGACGAGAAATATTCAATTTTTGATCAAACGAGTGTTTTGTAAGCTACCCATCTTACATTTTTCTGTACTTGGAGCAAGGTGTCAATCATCACACGAAATACTGTAGAAAGTCTGAGTCATCAGCTAACGGTCGCAGACTGCCGATCAATCATGTACATAGAAAACAACGGCGAAAAAACGGAATGAAGAATACGTCCCACCGACAGCGCAGCCGTTAAAAACAAGCTCGGATTACGAAAGGATGGAGAATGAAACAGGCCGTGCCTTTTCAAAGGAACCACCTCGGCATTTGCCTGGAGCGAACGAAGGAAACCACGGAAAATCTTAACCTGGATGATCAGCCGGGTATATGAACAGCCGCCCTCCCGAATACGAGTCTACTGCCCCGTCTCGATCAGTGAGAGCAGTAACGGTCCTGCCACACTTCCTTGGTGCGGTTCTGACTATATCCTCGTGCCTGATGAGCACTAGCCGTCCAGAACACGATACTGGGCTATGTTAACAAGTCTTCAAACACTCGCATACCTGGGAACCTATTCCGTACACTCTGACCTTTGTTAACAGTCTGCAGCTAAGCACCGGGTCAAACACCTTCCGGAAATCTAGGAATGTGGAATCTGCTGGTGGTTCCCCATCCGTGATTCGTAAGATATCGTCCGAGAAAAGAGCAGATTGCGTTTCGTACGAACGATGCTTCCTAAGTCGGTGCTGATTTGTAGACAGAAGCTTGTGTGAAGGGAAGAACAGGTGACGAAAGAATATTGTAGGAAACGCTTAGGTTTAAGGGATTTGTTGTGGCATCTAGGATGAGTCAGGCCGGCGCCAGTGGAAGAAGGAAGATTACATACCGCTGACGACAGTGTCATTCAGGTGGAGCACAAGCTCGTATTGGGGAAGGATCGGCGAAGAAATCGTACGTGACACATCAAATAAGTCATGCCTGCATTCGCTTTAAGTAACTGAGGAAGATCACGAAAACCTAAATTTGGATGTCTGGACAGGGATTTGAATCGCCGTACTCCACCCCGCCACCTGTCTCAGTGCTGCTGCTAGAGGCTACCGTGAAGGTAACCGTTGAGGCAGCAAAATGCTAACTTAGTCTTTTATTATGGAAAGCAGCGATGGAAGCAGATGTAGGAATCACGCACTGCCGTGCAGGCCAAGGTCCAAGTGAAGGTGCTCACCTATTAGGAACTTTCGCATGTGTATCCAGCTCTCCTCCGACAGCGATGAAAATTTGTAGCGTCACAAGGATCGAAGAAGCTGCGTATTACTTGTGCACCCCCTCTCAGGCAAGCTTCACAGACCTCCGCCATGTGCCAGGTGGAGAAAAATAGTATATGCTGAACGAATTGCTGTAGAAGACATGCGGAGAAGAACAGAACTATTTAAGATTGCAAGAGATGGAGGTCAGTATCAAACCAGACGTATGAAGCAAAACTAGAAAAGACATTTTTAAGTACAAACACCACAAACCTGCTAAAAACTAGTTTAGACAGTATGTCATAGTCAGGCAGACATCAGTTTCTTTTTCTTTATTTTTTTTTCAAAAATGATTTATACCACATGTCAATAATTCTAAAATACGTTATATATCTAATGAGTATTGTAAATGTATGTGGGTTTGTAGAATGGTACTACATACAGTTCAGAACATACACAGGTCTTGCAGATCCGACATTTACTTCACAGCGAAGGGAAGCAACTTTGGTCGGAACAGAATGATCGTAACTATATTAGTTCGTTGTTAATCAACGTTGTCACTGTCAAAATGTTGGCATGTGTGTCAAAGAGTGATGTCGATGATTTGCTCGATATGCGCTGAAGTATTCCTGTATCATTGTAATTGTCACCTTATTTTCTGCTTTTCGTTCTCTATAACGCAATTTTGTCACATGATGACATGATGGAGACCGTGGCTGTTGTTTGAAGACAAATAATGGTGTTAGGACAGCAACCAGCCACAAATTTAGTTCCTTTATTCAAAGGGCACCGTTACCGGTTTCGAATCGTTGTGATTCATCCTCAGACGGTTTACACGCTTTCTTTATGACATGTTGTGTGTTTTTTACAGATTAATTTTCCTAAAATATAAATAATACGTAATTATAAACAGGCCACACACAGACGGTTGCGTTACAGATTTTCCTTCCATGTGGTAAGTCGGACTGTTGGACTGTCGCATGTGTCATGTTGTTGTGTGTGGGCTGGAGCTGTCATGCTGAAGGAGAGGATGCTCCTTGTTTGGACGAACTCTTCGAATAAAAAACTCGATTACAGCAGACTATTTGTCACGTACCGCCATATGTATTTTACACACCGCCATGTTACACGCTTGTTCGGAGCTCTTTAGCGTCAGACGGCTGCAAATACGTAGACGTGAAGAATAAAGATGCAGGATATTAATAGCGATTTTTTATTTAAAAGTAATTGACAGTTTTCACATAAAAATTTCGGTGGCATTACTTTTTAGCACGCTCTTGTGTTATAGCCCGTGATTAGATTGACTGTATATCGCTGGAGGACTAATGTCGAAGATACAGTATGCAATCTGCGACAAAACGAACTCATTCCAATTGAAAAGTGTGAGACGATATCGCTCTTTAGGGATGAATTTTGAAGAGAATAATTTGCCCCTGAACATCTCCTCATTCAAATGATAATCAGTGCACTACTTCGTATTGTAAAATGAAATACTTCCTTTGTCATTTGAGGTATACGAGCGGTAGTAATAGAGTATCAGTTATCGTCTGGAAAAATGAGTTTATGTAATTATTTATTTGTTTATCTACGGCTACATATTTCCAGTCTTGGTACACATTAAAATTCGCGCGCCACACATATAGCACATCGCTGTATGAAGCAAAATAAAATGGCACGGCCAAGCGAGAAATCGGAGATGGGTTGGCTCATTTTGATTTGGCACCTGCATCGGGCTGTGGCGAGATTTCAAAGTGTGCCTAGACAGCTGACATCTACCTACAGACAAACAACACATTAATCACGTAACTTTATTTTTTCGGATTGACTACCCCTCGTAAATGCGCACATAATTAGTACACTAGTTCCTCACTGGATTTTGAAATGACATCTGAGTGCCTGTAGAAACGGCCTCCCCCTTTTCTCCTGCTCAAAAGTCACAAGCTAGTGCACAGCACACGAATGAGGCGTGTGTGCTTACAGCAGGGAAGAGACTCAACGTCCACACGAATGTAAAAATGCCAGGCGGACCTGGATTTCTCGAGCCACGTGTGGCTTACGCAGACTGCCAGACTTTGATCTGCCCCCGCGCCGACGAGTCGCACAGGGAATCCCAGGCGGTAAATCACCGACATATTGTCCGGACACGACGTGACTACTATAATATCCATTAGTTACTGGGAACCTGTTCCGCGGCTTGTAATGTTTCGCTTTGGAGTAGTTTCCCACTTTCTACCTATGCGGCTGTAAACTATGACATTTCCACAAATTAATTTCAGTGAGCGGCGAAAGGTCGGGACTTTATGGAAGCAGGTCGCATATACTCACGGAAGAAATTCAGATTTGCGGTCTGGGTGAAACGAAAAAGAGTTGTTGCCTCTGCTAAAGCATAAGACGACATCGGGGACCTCGCGAATCTTCGTTGGCCTTTTACGCGTTACCGTGTTACTCCGCTCGCAACCTAAAATTATGACCATTCTCTGTTGACTCGGTGATTAAAACTTCTGGAATTAATTGCTGTTTTTTCATGGCATATAGCCATTTTAAACACCAGCATGACCTCGTTGCAGGTTCAGTGTTTTTTACTATTTTTACTGTCGTTTTGCCAAGTGAAGACCTGGGTACTTCGTATTGCTTCAACGCTTCATAAGGAAAGCAAACATAATAACAGATCGAACTGTTTAAAAATGCTGCTGTAAAAGCTGTTTTTCGTTAGTTGTAAAAGTTTTGAAAGCTTTCCTAGACATTCTAGCCCAGCTACATCTTAAGCAGTGATTAAAGCCTCATACATATGCCTACCTACTTCCTATCCGCTTGTATGTTTGACGTTATACTTGCCTTACCTCACAATTGCACTTCAGACAGCGTTAGGATTTTTTCCTTTCTTTTAAAAACCACTAATGTTCATGTGTGACATTCTTTCCAGATGATATACCCTGCTGAAGTTTTCAGTTTTCTGGTTAGTGTCGTCTGTCCTAAAATTGCAGCCATGGCTTACTCTTTCTTTTCTGTAGATTCTGTTCTGATAGAACAAAGCAGTATTCTCAAATATCGAATTACTGTCATTACAGGTAGAGCTGTTTTTCGCTTGGCCTATACTGACGATATAGCAAAGATTTGGGGACTGGCCTCTACAACACCAAAGAGAAGGGAAATCTATATTACCTGTATCCTCCAAAATACGACCACCACTCTTTATCAGTGCCTCATACCCATGTGTGATCTTTGCAGATGCACTCTTAAAAAGCCAGTAATATTCTCATTGTTGTCATCTGTCAAATTTCAGCAATAGCATAGTGTTTACTTCCTTGTAGATCATCTGATCACCTACTACCTATTTATAAAACGACGAACCAGCTCTTCAAAGAAATTTTTCTTTTTAATTACATTGTCACACCTTCGTTCCTACACATTGCTTAGAAACATGTTTGAAGACAATTAGAAACGACATAAGGCTTTATTCTGTTTCCCAACAATTTTTAATTTGTTTATGAAGTAGTTTTCTGTTTCTTAGCATGTTATCATGTATCAACTGTTTGCTATCGTCGTAAATAAAATAAATGTCAAGACAGAGATTGGATTAAATAACACGAGAATTATAAACAGAAAGCTCATATTACATACTATTTTCAATTCATATTTATCATTAGTTACAACACATGTTGCTAATTTTCCTTGCAGCCACAGCTAAGAATATATTCTAATTTAGTATTTAATTAATGATTGTTCATGTGTCCGTTGTGATTAAAAAAGAAAACAACCAAACAAGCGTAGAAAACTTCTAAAAGCTCTCTTGCCGAGTACTAAGTCCTCGATGCCTCAACAGATGTCGCATCCACATACATCGATATTCATATATCCACTTCAGATGTCTGCAACGTGTTTTCATCTACTCTTCCTGATTTCATACAATGCTTTGCTGCCCGGACATTTAATAAATAATTTCAGAACAATACTGACCAGAAGCGTGTGAAAGCCTTCCAGACCCTTCAACCGTAAACCGCAGGTTTCCTTAACAAAGAGAGCCGTACCTTGACTCGGTTCGATTTCATGCTCCAGAAAACGGCGTTAAAGACGGGGACTTACAGAATAACCGACGTCTTGTCTGGAAAAATTACATTACTGCATATGAGAAGAAGTTCTCTGAACGCATGTAACCAATAAAACCACTTATAAGATGTATTCAAAGGCTTCATATAAAATTGATGCTTTGTTTTATCTTCCTTTCTAACTGCATTCTTTCCTGCTACTAATAACGTCGCGATCGGCGAGGAATTCCACACTTATCAATAAATCTGGCCAAAGTCATTTACCAGCGTCGGCTGTGATACTTGTGCCAGAGCTTCTCAGCTCTGCATGCAATCTTAGTAATATTTTTAATTTTTTAATTTTCGCAATTCGTTCCAGCACTTGTTACAGGTCTTAGCTGCAACACAATGACTGATGTTTCTATGGAACCACATATCATGGTAGTTTATTACACTGTGATAGTCCTGTTTCTGTTTAACACTTCGTTTTAGTCTTCCACTAAAAAATCTTGTAATAAGGCGGCAGCTACCAATCTCATGTATCCCCGCTTCGGCCTGTCATTTTATTTTAACAGGTGAATGAGATGTAACGTGCTACCCTGTGGGATTCCAATGGAAGGGCTTGGATTTGGTGAATTCCAAGACAACGTTACCTGTCATTATATGTAGGGCCAATAGAGAAGTACGGAGGAGGTTTGTTACAGTATGGGAGTGTTTTTCGTCGTTATGGCGTGGTCCTCTTATAGCGCTAAATATAGACTGATACGAACATATTTCCATAATTCCGTACTGCCTACAATGGAGGAGCAGTTCGGGAACAATGGTAGTTTGTATCAACATAACAGTACGCCCTGTAATAAAGCAGGCTGTGCTTTGTGGACAATAACACTCCTCAAATGGGCTGGCCTGACCGCTGGCCTGAACACAGTGGAACACCTTTGGGATGAGTTAGAACGTAGACTTCACTCCAGAGACCAGTGTCCAGCACCACTACCTTCTCTGGTTTCGGCTCTTTTGAAGAACTGGCTGTCATTCCTCCACAGACATTCAGACACCTCACAGAAAGTAACCCAGAAGAGTTAAATCCGCCATAAAGGCGGAGTGTGGACATACCTCATACACTAACGGAAAAAAATCACAACACCAAACAAATAATTAATGCAGAGTAATGAAATTCCGGGGATTTATTTGTCTACGTAACATATTTAAGTGGTTAACATTGTAGGATCGTAGCCATTACACATGTGGAATGCTGGTACATTAATAACCGATGTAGCCGCCAGAATGTTGAATGCAAGGATGCAAACATGCATACATTGTGTTACACAGGTGCCAGATGTCAGTTTTGGCCAGTCGCCGCAGGGGCGGTTAATGCTGGTTGTGGATGGCGTTGGAGTTGTGGTCCGATGACGTCCTATATGTGCTCCACTGGAGACAGATCTCGTGATCGAGGAGGCCAAGGCAACGTGTCGACTCTTTGTAGGGCATGTTGGGTTACAACAGCGGTATTGGACGAGCATTATCCAGTTGGAAAACACTCCCTGGAATTCTGTTCATGAACGACAGCACAACAGATCGTATTACCAGATTGACGTACAATCTGGCAGTCAGGGTGCATGGGTTAAGCACGAGGGTGCTCCTCTTTCATACGAAATCGCACACCAGACAATAACTCCACGTCCAGTGTATTTAGCACGCAAACGGGTTGGTTGCAAACCCTCAACTGGCCTTCTTCTAACTAACACAGGGCCATCACTGGCACTGAAGCAGAACCAGCTTTTATCAGAACAGTTATCATCAACTCACCAGTTCAATCTCAAAGGTAACTTGTTTTTTCTTTCTCGGGACCTTTGTCCCGCTCCAACGCGGGGTCGGCTTTGTTATGACGGATTTGGCAGTGTTAATTGCAGAGGATGGCCGGATGCCCTTCCTGACGCCACCTCGAACCCCCCGGGACAGAAGTAGTGTACCCCAGCTGTCTACATCTAGTGTAAGTCATGAAATAGTGCGAACGTTTTCAAATGTCTGTGAGTCGTGTAACTGAGGCGGAACTTGGGGAACAACCCGGTATTCACCTAGCGGGATGTGGAAAACCACCTAAAAACCACATCGAGGCTGGCCGGCATACCGGCCCTCGTCGTTAATCCGCCGGGCGGATTCGATCCGGGGCCGGCGCGCCTACCCGAGTGCAGGAAGCAGCGCATTAGCGCTCTCGGCTCCCCTGGCGGGTCCAATCTCAAAGGTAACTAAAGCACATGATTGTTATAGCGCGGCCGGCCGGTGTGGCCGTGCGGTTCTAGGCGTTTCAGTCCCGAACCGCGTGATCTCTACGGTCGCAGGTTCGAATCCTGCCTCGGGCATGGATGTGTGTGATGTCCTTAGGTTAGTTAGGTTTAAGTAGTTCTAAGTTCTAGGGGACTGATGACCACAGATTTTAAGTCCCATAGTGCTCAGAGCCATTTGATCCATTTTTTTTTCTTTTGTTATAGCGCGTATTTAAAGCAAACCTGATTTGCGTCTCCATAGTGGCGCAAGTAGCTGGCACGAACTTGGAATAGACACCATCTTTCACATATGGAAATACGCGTACCAACTTTCTTTTACATCTACGTCCATACTCCGCAAGCCACCTGACGGTGTGTGGCGGAGGGTCGCACAACTCCTTGTTGGTGTTGCGATATTCTTCCGTCAGTGTATTAATGCCTACCGGACACACATCTGAGCAGATGTGGTGGACGAGGAGGTCCTAACTCCGCTGCTCGACGTACGGTGGAGTCCCATTGCGACAGACACGCGCCACGCGAAGCGGCCGTAGTTCCCCTTGCAGCGAGGAGGAAGGTTACAGTAATCAGAGCGCGACCTGGAAGATTCGAAAGGCGGCGGATCCCCGTCTGGTGGCACGCCGTTCCTGTGCTCCCTGCCGACCCGACTGCTTTGATACAGGCGGATGCTCACATTTGTAGGAGAAGCGAGGCGTGTCAAAGCAAACGGCAGCGTGCACGCTGCGGGAGCAGGAGAGTGAAAGCCGAGAGTCACGGCGGGCGCTAATAGCCGGTATCTCACGGCCCGCCTTTCACGGAGACAGCGATGCGTCTGCCCGGCCCCGATGACATTCCGTGCCCCGGCGGCTGCGACATTTGGGCTCGCGCGTTGCGTTGCACAAGGGGCGCAGGTGGCGAGCGCCCGCCCGTCCCGCGCCTACTGCAAACAACGGCGCAGCCTCCGCAACAATTAGCGCCTTTATTACGCCGCGGGATAGGCGCCGCCGGGTCGAGGGGCCGGCCAGCGCGCTGCTCGCTCGCCCCTTACGATGAGACAGCTGTATCGCAACTTGTCCTCTACATCGTTTTGCCTCCGCCCCCCCTCTCCTCCCCCCCTGCCCTCTTTGCCCCTCTTGCGAAACCAACGAACTCTCTCGTATGACTGCCGGCGATTGTTCTCAGTTTTGCAGTCGCTATGTTGCTCATGCGTGTAAATGTTCCTTCCATGCAAACATAGTCGCCGCGAGAAAGTTAACGGGATGGGCACTAAACATCCTGCAGGCTACTCTACATTTAAGATTTTAAGATGATGTCGGCTCTGTAATTTGGGGAAACTTTGGCCCATGCTGAATAAAGGCAAATTTCGTGTGGGTCACAGTTTATCTTTCCAGAATGAGATTTTCACTCTGCAGTGGAGTGTGCGCTGATATGAAACTTCCTGGCAGATTAAAACTGTGTGCCGGACCGAGACTCGAACTCGGGACCTTTGCCTTTCGCGGGCAAGTGCTCTACGAACTGAGCTACCCAAGCACGACTCGCGCCCCGTCCTCACAGCCGTACTTCTGCCAGTACCTCGTCTCCTACCTTCCAAACTTCAGAGAAGCTCTCCTGCGAACCTTGCAGAACTAGCATTCCTGAAAGAAAGGATACTGCAGAGACATGGCTTAGCCACAGCCTGCGGGATGTAACGTTTGGAAGGTAGGAGACGAGGTACTCGCAGAAGTACGGCTGTGAGGACGGGGCGTGAGTCGTGGTTGGGTAGCTCAGGTGGTAGAGCACTTGCCCGCGAAAGGCAAAGGTCCCAATTTCGAACCTCGGTCCGGCACACAGTTTTAATTTGCCAGGAAATTTCAGTTTATCTTTATTTATCTTTGCCTTTACCTTGGTTACAGGTCATTCTCAGACCGATACGTACGACAGGCGTTCAGTAAGTAACGTTACACATTTTTTCCTGAAATCAGGTTGTTTTATTCAACACACCATACTATTCATCACTCTTCTCGCCACAAAACCCTGTTTTTCAACATAATCTCCGTGCAGTGCGACGCCCCTGCGCCACCTTACTGTGAGGGCCTGTATGTCCGCATGGTACCATTCTACCGGTCGACGTCGCTGCCAACGTCTTGCTGCATCGATGATTTCCCCATCACCCACGTACCGCTTCCCGCGGAATGCATTCTTTACTGGGCCAAACAGGTGAAAGTCGTAAGGCGCCAGATCCAGGATGTAGGGTGGATGAGAAAAAACTATCCACTGAAATATTGTGAGCTCTATTGGGATGCACAGACTTAAGTGAGGCATTGCGTTGTCATTGGGAAGGAGAAATGCGTTTGAATTTATTGTGGTGACTAATACGCTGGAGTCGTTTCTTCAATTTCCTAATGATAGCACAATACACCTCAGTTGGTCAAAAATGGCTCTGAGCACTATGGGACTTAACATCTGTGGTCATCAGTCCCCTAGAACTTAGAACTACTTAAACCTAACTAACCTAAGGCCATCACACACATCCATGCCCGAGGCAGGATTCGAACCTGCGACCGTAGCGGTCGCGCGGTTCCGGACTGAAGCGCCTAGAACCGCTCGGTCACTGCGGCCGGCGCCTCAGTTGATCGTTGCACCTTAAGGGGACATCGAACAGAATAATCCCTTCAGAGTCTCAGAAGACGGCCGCCATGACTTTGCCGGCTGAGTGTGCGGCTCTTAACTTCTTCTTCGGAGGAGAGGTGGTGTGATGCCACTCCATGGATTTCTGCTTTGTTTCCTGTTCGAAGTGATGAATCCATTTTTCGTCGCTTGTGGCGATAACCGACAAAAAATTGTCACGACGAGCCTCGTAATGCGCAAGCAATTCCACACAGATGGTCTTTCGTTGCTCTTTATGGTCTTCTGTTAGAAGGCGAGGAATGCAGCAGGCACGCACCTGTGAGCACCCCAAATGGTGGACGGGTGTGTCAGCACTACCAAGAGTGACATCCAGTTGCGCAGCGAGGTATTTGATTGTGATCTGTCGATCACCTCGAATGAGAGTGTCCGTACGTTCCAAGATTGCAGGAGTCACAGCTGCATGTGGCTGGCCGAGAGATCGGGCAGGTTTGAGCGGCTTTGTCGCAACGATGGCAGACGTCTCGTCCAACGACTTATCGAGCTTTCGTTCACTGTTGGGTCTCCTTAGACATTCAGCAAGCACCACTGAATATCTGCAATGCTCTGGTTTTCGACCAAAAGAAACTCAGTGCTTGGAATGCATCTCCGTTACAGACGCCATTTTGAGGGATACTTGTAGCGTTGCCACCTATCGGAATTTCATGAAACTATACGGACGAATCGGGAATATTCCACGAATCTTTAACATAATGCAGCGCGTCAGCAACCGTATGTGTATAGAAAATAAACAATTTTTTTCAGCCTTCAGTTGCAAGGTAATTTTTACTCGTTTACCTAGGTTTCGATTCCAGTAATGGAATCTTCTTCAGAACCTATAAATTAAACCACATACGGACATATATTACTCACTGAAATGCATAAACGAGTAAAAATTACCTTGCAACTGAAGGCTGAAAAAAATTGTTTATTTTCAATATCCCACGATGTTCCACAATGAATTCCGCATTTTTTCAACCTAAATTTGGAGAAAAAATGTATAGCATTACTTACTGAACGCCACTCGTAATGAAAGAAGAGAAAGTGATACGACCGTACAAATACCTATTACATTCATTACTAATTAAAGAAATTTTTTATAGTCAAGATCGCGTTCGAAACTGTTTTGTATTGACCGGTTTCGACAGGTAAGACTGTCATCTTAAGATCTTTAAAAACGTTTTTGGTTGTATGTCACGTTCTATTGTGCGTTTATTATTCATGTAATGTTAACATTTTAGTGGGGAGTAAATTGCACATTCCACACAGGTATGTCAAAAAGAAAAATGCTCAAATGTGTGTGAAATCATATGGGACTTAACTGCTAAGGTCATCAGTCCCTAAGCTTACACACTACTTAACCTAAATTATCCTAAGGTCAAACACACACACCCATGCCCGAGGGAGGACTCGAATCTCCGCCATAATCAGCCGCACAGTCCATGACAACAGCGCCTTAGACCGCTCGGCTAATCCCGCGCGGCAAAAATAAAACTACAAACAGGTTAGTCACAAGTAAAAACATGCACAGGTAAAATGCATCTCGTGGAACCTGGAATGTCTACATACATAGCAATCCTTCGACGCTTGTCAGTTGTTGAAAACGATAATATACAGGGTGATTGAAAAAGAATACCACAACTTTAAAAATGTGTATTTAATGAAAGAAACATAATATAACCTTCTGTTATACATCATTACAAAGAGTATTTAAAAAGGTTTTTTTTCACTCAAAAACAAGTTCAGAGATGTTCAATATGGCCCCCTCCAGGCACACGAGCAATATCAACCCGATACTCCAACTCGTTCCACACTCTCTGTAGCATATCAGGCGTAACAGTTTGGATAGCTGCTGTTATTTCTCGTTTCAAATCATCAATGGTGGCTGGGAGAGGTGGCCGAAACACCATATCCTTAACATACCCCCATAAGAAAAAATCGCAGGGGGTAAGATCAGGGCTTCTTGGAGGCCAGTGGTGAAGTGCTCTGTCACGGGCTGCCTGGCGGCCGATCCATCGCCTCGATAAGGTTTCATAACTAACCTTTTTCGTAGGACTCTCCATACAGCTGATTGTGGAATTTGCAGCTCTCTGCTAGCTCTGCGAGTCGATTTTCCTGGGCTGCAAACAAATGCTTGCTGGATGCGTGCTACATTTTCATCACTCGTTCTCGGCCGTCCAGAACTTTTCCCTTTGCACAAACACCCATTCTCTGTAAACTGTTTATACCAACGTTTAATACACCACCGATCAGGAGGTTTAACACCATACTTCGTTCGAAATGCACGCTGAACAACTGTCGTCGATTCACTTCTGCCGTACTCAATAACACAAAAAGCTTTCTGTTGAGCGGTCGCCATCTTAGCATCAACTGACGCTGACGCCTAGTCAACAGCGCCTCAAGCGAACAAATGTACAACTAAATGAAACTTTATAGCTCCCTTAATTCGCCGACAGATAGTGCTTAGCTCTGCCTTTTGTCGTTGCAGAGTTTTAAATTCCTAAAGTTGTGGTATTCTTTTTGAATCACCCTGTATATAAAAGCTATACAAGTGCATATTTATGCCAATATTTAATTTTACATAACCTTCTCAAATTTTACAGAACCTTCTCACTCGGAATACATAGTGCAGCGAGGAAATTTAACCACATTACGGTCTGAGGACTGCGACTGTCACTTAAATGACAAAACAAATAATTCTGCGTCTGTCACGAAAATTTGTTTTATCCACTAGGCGTTCCGATGGCTAACCATCATGATCGGGTAGAAGGCGTCTTCTAGAAGGCTGTTGTTTGTGAAAAGTGCTGGTAATTTTGTGCAGTGGCGTGTAAGACGGCCAAGAGACTATTTTATAATTTGCGCTGTTGATAATGGTTCCAGAGCTACAACCCCCAACACTTCGGCAACTGAATTAAATCGAACCCAGTATGCGGCTCTGAACCGGATGCGCATTGGGCGTGACATAAAAGTAACATCTCCGAGCTGTGACTGGGCCGCACCGAGGCAATGCGGACAGCATTATCGCAGCAAGTATCCTTTGCGTTCTTGTAACGGAAAATTGACTGACGTTCCGGAGGCATCTGCACCGGCGCTGGAACGTGTTGGATCCCTTGACGCCGACATATATAGTTTCTTTTATATCTGTATTGCTTGTGAAAATTGGAAGTTCTTTAATACTTTTACGTTCTTTCTGTTTATTGAGTCTGTAACCCTATCTGCATGTACAGGGTGGGCCAGAAACCATGGTCGGAAAGTTTTAAAGTAATTTAACATACAGTTTCTTGGTTACATTGTTGTGGCGTAACAAGCTCGCTACGCCACACTGAGAAGGAAGCCGAAAGGCACGCGTACACACACGCCGACTGGCGTCAAGTCTGGAACAGGATACTTTATGATTGCTATAAAGAAAATACGTAGCCTTGGAATATACTTAACTTTTAATCACTCCTTGTGGTACATCTCTCTTGACTATACAAATGAGACTCGTAAGATACATGCACTGTTACAATTGGCGCCTTGCTAAATCGTAGCCATTAACTTAGCTGAAGGCTATTCTAACTGTCTCTCGGCAAATGAGAGCAAAGGCTTCGGCCGTATAGTCGCTAGCAACGTCGTCGTACAACTGGGTCGAGTTCTCGTACGTCTCTCGAGACCTGCCGTGTGGTGGCGCTCGGTCTGCGATCACACAGTGGCGACACGCGGGTCCGACATGTACTAATGGACCGCGGCCGATTTAAGCTACCACCTAGCAAGTGTGGTGTCTGGCAGTGACACCACATACATCAATATGGAAACGTCACGCCATGAAAAAATCACATATGATCGTGTTTTTTTACTTGTGGTTCTGGCATATGTGTGTGTGGGTGGGGGGTGGGGGTGAATGCCTAAGGGACCAAACTGCTTAGGTCATCGGTCCCTGGTCTTACACACTACTTTAACTTATGCTAAGAACAACACATACACCCATGCCCGAGAGAGGACTCGAACCTCCGGCGGGAGGGGCCGCGCAGTCCGTGACATGGCGCCTCAAACCGCGCGGCCACTCCGCGCGGCTCTGGCAATTACTACAGCATGCGGTCGCTATCTGTTTTGTTAACGAGTTGATACTATTGCAATCAATTGTGTTATAATGTTGAATACAAGCAAATTCCGAACAGAAGAATCTCTTCTTCTTACCGTATGGTTGCATGAAAAGAAACGAAGGGGTGAGACATATGATGAAATTAGAGAAAACTTTTCTAAAATATCATTTCAAGGAAGAAGTTCCAGAGGAGGCTTGAACTGGAAAGAAATGCTTTTGCAACTGGGTCTGTGACAGATGCACCACGCAGTGGAAGACCCAGGAAATATAACAACGATAATGAGGTACCTGAACGCTTAAATACGTCAGTTCTTCGTTCACCAGAAATATAGACAGGGAAGCGGTCGACGGAGATGAACATTCCCAGAAGCTCGATGCGTATTTAGTTGAAGAAAGATTACCATTCACTTCGAGCCGGTAGCATCAATGGATTAAGTGATGGTCAGCATGCAGAGTGAGTTTGAAATTTGTAAGACGTATGTAAGAACGTTCGTTTCTTTGTTATTCCTTTTCTGCGTGTACCTTTTTCTGTTAAGTACAGTTTCTACTAGAGCTAGGGAGTCGTTTATGTTCCTGTTTATCTTTCATGTTGCTTCTTATTTCAATGCAGTAACATTAAACATTTCCGATCGCGACTTCTGGCTCATCCGTATAATACTGTGTACTAAATAAATAAATAAATATCTTTAAATCGTGATCTATAAGTTGTGGGGTTGATCCACTCGTATCTAATTACTACGAATCGCAGTTCGTCAGCAGTTTGAGGTTCTGAAGATGATCTGCAAAATGGTCGTGCCAGTTGCCAGAATAAACATGCTAAGTGACGCAAATAGTGTTCTCCTTCTTCAGTACATTAAAAGTGGTCACGATGCCCGTAGACGTCACGTCTTCAAGTATGAAAACAGATGACTTACCCTCGTTTGATAAAAAAAGGGGCCTATGGTCGTTTTGGAGCGCTGTAGATGCTAGGTGGCCACGCGATCCTATAACGCTGACGTAAGCCACGGCAGTGAAGCGGTGTGAACGTCCCAGTTGTATGGAAATCAGCGCAGTGAGATGAGTTGATGTGGAGCCGTGACAGAATGTCAGAAAGGAATTATCATGTTTAGACTTGTCCATGGCCACACCGTGAATGAACTTGCCTGATTTGTTGATGTCCAACGTGTCTACTTGTACTGAGACGCATGCCACGCTCTGCCAATGACACTCGATTTGAAATCTGACAGGACTGCTGTTGTCATTGAACGCAGGTCCGTCTCAACCAGTTTCCGAGTGAACATTATGAAGGGAACTTGCCCTCATGAGACCGTAGCTCACAACACCACATAAAGCTGTACGCCTTCAGCGGGTCAAAAAGCACCTGATCTGTACAGGGGTTGGACAAAAATACGGAAACACCACCACTAACACGATGTGGGGAATCCGTTGGCATTCAAAACAACTTCCAGTCGTCTCTGTATGGACAAGTCTACTATTTGGTGTAATGTTGTCTTGAGAAGAACTGAAGAAAGCAGTGGGATTCGAAAAGGGTTCGTTTAGGAAACGAGAAAGTGGCCAACGCCAGTGGCAGATGCTATAAGAAAGGCGTGCTTTACTGATAAACGGCCGAGGACGCGCACTCCTGGTAAAGTCAACCAATATATTCCTTTCCCTGTATAAATGTCGCAAAAATATCACTAAGGCAAAACTAGCGAGCTACTAGCTCATACAGTGTCTTACCAGTAGTCTTCCTGGAAGAGGAAAAGGAGAAAGTGACAAGTGGTATACGAAGTCCCCTCCGGCACAGCCCGTAAGGCGGCCTGCGGACTATTAACTTGGCTGTAAACATCGCGTCGACATGAGACTAATTATACTACCCCAGGGCATGGAAACGACTTCATTCTCAACAGCCACATTCTCAGCAACCACCATGAATTAAACAGAACAACAAAATCTCTAGACCCGACAAATGAATAGCATTTTAGTCTTTATTATCATCGACCCAAGTCCCGTAGGGTGGATGTCGTCACATGGTGAAGTCATTTACATCTTTCACATTTCTAAAATTGCTTCACGCTTGACACAGTGTGTACATCCTTAAAACTGGATACCTTCTTCTAATCCATTATTCGGTACGAAACAATGATACAGAGTTTTCGGACTGTATCATAGTGGCGGTACGTATGTCATCGTAGCTATTCTTTCATGGTATCATGCTTTCAATTGGAGCCTCAGAAGGCGAAGTAAAGCTTCCGCCTTGCGTAGCGTCCTATTTAAAGATGTCACTATCGTGCAACTTGCAATTAAGCCTTTGAGCTATAGGAACTAGATTCCCGAGCTGTCTGTACTTTCTGCAAGCCACCGAATAGTGCATGGCGGAGGGTACCCTGTACCACTACTAGTCATTTACTTTACTGTTCCATTCGCAAACAGCGCGAGGGTAAAAAGACTTTCTGTGTATCTCCGTATGAGTCTTAATTTCTCTTATCTTCGTGATCCTTAAGCGAAACGTACGTTTGCGACAGTGGAATCGTTCTGCGTTCAGCTTCACTTGCCAGTTCTCAATTTTTTTTTTCATTAGCGTTCTTCGAAAAGGATGTCGTCTTCCCTCTAGGAATTCCCGTTTGAGATTTCGAGGCATCTCCATAATATCTGCGTGTTGCTCGAACCTACCGATAAGTAATCTAGCAGCCCGCTTCTGAAATATTCGATGTCTTCCTATAAGCCGAACTGGTGCGCATTACAAACAAACGAGCAGTACTCAAGAATGGGTCGCACTAGTGTCGTATATGCGGCCTCCTTTACAGATGACCCACACTTTCCTAAAATTCTCCCAACAAACCGAAGTAGACCATTCGCCTTCCCTACTACAATCCTTACATGTTCGTTGCATTTCATATCGCTCTGAAACGTTAGATATTTAATCGAAGTGACTGTGTCAAACAGCACACCATTAATTCTGTACCCGAAAATTACAGATTTGTTTCGCCTAGACATGTGCGTTAACTTACGTTATGATTAGAGCTAGCTGGCATTCACAATATCAACAGAAATTTTGTCTAAATCATCTTGTATCCTCCTACAGCCAGTCAACGACGATAGCTTCCCGTACAGCTCGGCGTCACCAGCAAACAGTCGCTGATTGCCGCTCACCTTGTCAGCCAGATGATTTATGTGCACAGAATATAACAGCAGTCCTATCACACTTCCCAGGAGTACTCCAGACGATACCCTGATCTCCGATGAAAACTCGCTGTCGAGGACAATGTGCTGAGCTCTGTTACTTAAGAAGTATTCGAGCCACTCACGTATCTGGGAATTCATTTCGTATGCTTGCAGTATAGCACTGTGTCAAACGCTTTTCGGAAATCTAAGGATACTGTATCTGCCTGCTGCGCTTCATCCATGTTTCAGAGGATATCGTGCGAGTAGAGGGCAAGCTGAGTTTCGCAGGAACGATGTTTTTTGAATCCGCGCCGATTTGTGGACAGAAGCTTTTCTCATACAATGTAGGCTTTCACGGCCGGTATTGACTTCAGTTGAAACTGCAGTAGCCGGATGACCTCAGAAGATGTCTCCCTCAGATGAAGACGAAAAGTTAGGTGGAAATTTTATACATCGACCACAGCCTCTCAGCCCGGAAGTTTCAACTGAAGAAGCTTTTCTGTCTCAAGGAGAGTTATTGTATTCGAAAGGGAACTGTGTTCGAGAATTTTGCAGCAAACCGATGTTAAGGATATTGGTCTGTAGTTTTACTGGTCAGCTCTTTTGCACTTGTTGCATGCAGGAGTCACCCGCTTTTTGTCCAGTCGCTTGGGACTCTGCGCTGGACGAGAGACGCACGATAAACTTTCCACGTGATCAGAGCGCCAATCCCCTAAAATTGTTAGTAACTTTCGAAATTCTCAGTGTCATGATACTGTGTTACAGTATAAAACACAAGCGATTCTTGTGTTCAGTTACCTGAGTCGAGGTCACCATTAACGCGTTAGACAGAGCCGCACGACCACTTGTGACGGAAACGGTTCGAGCACGAATCCTTTTAATTTCGATAACTTGCAAGTGCGCGGGCACGTACGTCGGGCGGCGAATCAGATTACGCACTTACGAGCTCTTGTGGTGGAATATATTAATAGGATAAGGCCGAGGCGTAGCGCGGCGCCGGGCCGGACTCGCGAGACCTTAAATTAACCTTTCCCGCGCTGGCCGGTTGTTAGCGGCGCCCGTCCAAGTGTATCAGCTAATGGCACCATCGCCTGCGCGCCTAATGCGGTGCTTGTATTGCGTTAAGCCGAGTGCTGCGGTTACAACGCGGGCGCAGTGTGTCGTTAAAGGGAAATACCCGGGAAGCGCGCGCACTTACAACCGAGTCGGCCACCGCGCAATTTCGTAAAATCCCTCGGAGTCCGCGCGCGTGCGCGTGGGAGGACCACCGCGAGCAGGAACTGGAATGGTGCCGCAGGCCGCAACCGCATCACCGCCACTTTAGAGCGAGGCGAGCTTTGACACTGGGTGAGCGCACCGAGCCTCGGTGGGCACACAATTTAGCGGCCGGCCGCGGGGAGAAAGGACTGTTAGCGGCCGGTATTGTTTCCCGCCGGCTTTCCTCCCGGTTTTTGCCCCCTCGCGGCGTGAGGTCGGGCGGCCGCCTGCCATACGGCGCTGCCTGCGGTCGATTCAATCATGCGGGAGACGCCATGGAGGCTGAGTGGCTGGCTTTCGCGGCGCGCGCATAACGGGACGAACTCGGCTGTCACCTCGACGGCGCTCCGGAAAATTTTCGAAAGCGCGAGCATTACGGCAGCGCGTTGCGGTCCACTTTGCACCGATTCCGAAATCGTGAACCACCAGCCGGACGTGGGAGAACGATTCGATTATTCCGCTGTCAGTTCTGACTCATATCGCGGCTTGTACTTATACAGAAAACTGGATGTCGAAAGGTCTTCTGATCGATGTTACCTATCTGTTTTTAATGACAACGTCATTTTTATCCTAGCAGGATAATACTGGGTGCCAAGGCGGGAGTCGAACCTGGAACCTTTGCTTCTTGCAGGCAAGTGCTGTGCCGACTAAGCTACCGAAGCAAGATTCACAACCCGTACTCACAGCTTTACTTCCAACAAGACCTCATCTCCTACGTCCCAGGTTCGAGTCCCAGTCTGGCACACAGTTTTACTCAGCCAGGAAGTTTCATATCCGCGCAGTCTCCGGTGCGGACTGAAAATTAATTGTAGAAACCATCCCCAGGCTGTGGCTAAGCCATGTCTCCGCAATATCCTTCCTTCCAGCAATGCTAGTCCCGCAAGGTATACACGAGTATTTATAGAATGAGATTTTCACTCTGCAGCGGAGTGTGCGCTGATATGAAACTTCCTGGCAGATTAAAACTGTGTGCCGGACCAAGACTATAACTCGGGACCTTTGCCTTTCGCGGGCAAGTGCTCTACCTGGTAGAGCACTTGCCCGCGAAAGGCAAAGGTCCCGAGTTCGAGTCTCGGTCCGGCACACAGTTTTAATCTGCCAGGAAGTTTCACGAGAATTTATGTTAAACGACGATAATAACACTAACATTGAACACGATTGTCTCATTAACCTTTTTGCGGGAATCTAAATAACGTTACGAGTAGTAGGAACGTAGACAGTGCGGCATACGGAGTTTTCAGTCGAACCGGGAAGCGTGCACGGGAAGCCCAGATGTTTAAGGGGACTGCCCGCAATAGGCGGGAAACCCGTGTCACCAATAGGTAATATTACGATACATAACACAACTGACGTCAAAAGAATCCGCAACTACTAATAAATTTTTTAACTTTTGTTTAGTTGGGAAGGTAGGTGATAAGCTACTGGCGAAAGTAAAGCGCTGTCGACGGGTCGTGAGTCGTGTTTGGGTATCTCAACTGGTAGAGTAGATCCCCGTTGAATGTAAAGGTCATGGTTTCAAGTCCCAGTCCGGCACACAGTTTTAATCTGACACGGAGCTTCATATTAGCGCACGCTCCGCTGCAGATTAAAAATTCATTCTATCTGTTTCAATGTTCATATATCATACGTTTGGTGATCAAGAAAGAACTTAAAAACTATGTATTCCAAGCACCGCAGAGTTTTAAGAACTGACGTACGCACTCCACTTTTGCATATTATCTCACAGAGAAAATCCATCAGCCAAGTAATATAGAAATTGATCTCAAGGTTCTCAGAGAAATCAAAAATCTGTACTATGTGCATACAATAGAGGAGAAGTAAGACATACAAAAACAGTAATACAAGGAAAGAAAGTTCTGAACGAATACATAATACTATGCAGCAAAAACACCGTTTGCAACACTTAATTAATTACACAAAGACACTACCTCAAAGAAAAAATAGTGCATCAAACATCTTCGTTTATTCATACACGCCACACATCATCTTATCAACTTTCTCCTCCCCTCAACTATCTCTCTCTCTCTCTCTGTCCTTCTCTGTCTCTCTCTCCCAAAAACACTCATACATACTTACATAGATACACACACACACACACACACACACACACACACACACACACACACACACACACACGCACACACACATACATACAATCAAATAAATTTCTCTCCTAGTAGACGCTTCACGAAAACATTCAAAATTAGCACAGTACTGGACAAAAACAAAACAAGAAAACAAGACAGCGGCGACAACAGCACAGCGACTCTCGATGAGTATGGCGACATTAAGTTTCCTCCCAAACTTCGTTCTGTGTGTGAAAATTTATGACACCAGGTGAGGACGAAGTGCAAAGGCGAGACAAATAGCTGTATATAATTAGAATCGAGCAACAACAAAACACACCACTATTTCATGACAGGATGGAAAACGCAAGTACAGATCGCACGCCACTACTACTCTCAGAAAATTGTTTCCAAAATTAATAACTCTCTAAGCAAATTATTGCGAATACTTTGCAGGTCACTTGCTGTATAACCATAAAAAGGTGTACATGCAATCCGACTTGAACAAATCCACTATCAGAGATAACGTAATTTCAGGTGAGCAATAAAACAAAGCAATGTGGAGAAATCAGAACGTTTCCAACGTATTCTTCTGACTGAGTTCAATAGAGTTGTGGCACCAGCGGAGGCAGCCAGAAAGATTTGCGCTGTGTATGGGAATATTAACATTGGACGACAGAAAATGGTTTGCCCGTTTTGAGGAGGATCGTTTTGACATTTGTGTCTCCCCACGTTCAGGAAAATCTTGGGTGTTTGATGAAGATCATTTAAACGCATTAATCCATAATGATCCACGTCATTGTACACGCGAACTGGCAAATGTGATGAATTGGGATTATTCCACCATCGTGCGACATTACATGCAATGGGGAAGGTTCAAAAATCGGGTGTATGAGTTCCGCATCCTCTAAGCCAAAAATCACAAAAACCATCGTCCGGCTATACGAGGGTACCTGCTTGCTCATCATCAATTGGATCGTGAACAACAGCGACAATTCCATCCTGTATCGTTACTGGTGACGTAAGGTAAAGAAAGCAATGGTTGAGCCCAAGAAAAACAACTCCCGTACAACGACCCACGCGCATCCAGAAAAGATAATATTGCGCATCTGGTGGAACAGCGACGGCGTGGCGTACTACGAATTGCTTCTCCGAGGTTTAAGCATCAGTACTGACATTTATTGTCAGAAACTGAGATATTCTGCAAGAACAATCCATGAATAGCGACCAGAAAGACTACGTGAAGTGATGCTACTCCACGATAAAGCCCGCCCACATTCTGCTACACTGACATAAAACACTATACGGGAGATGGGTTGGGAAGTCATTCCGCACCCACCTTATTCACCTGACCTTGTGTCCTCAAATTTTCACCTTTTCTGCTCTCTGTCGAACAACCTTCAACGATCTTCCTTTCCGAATGAAAATGCGCTCCGAAAATGCCTCCACGATTTCTTCGCCACATAACCACCTAATTTGCACAATCGCGGAATCTAAAAGTTACACAGGCGTTGGCAGACTGTTGTAAATAGTGAAGGAGAACACATTACTGATGACTAAATCTCTGTTTTGTGTATCTGTTGTATTTATTAAATTCATGGAAAAACGCTACGAACTATTGCAACAGCGTACAGTCCTGTATGATCGTGCGAGATGGTGCTGTACTTAGCACACTGGACTCGCATTTGGGAGGAGGATGCCATCCAGATTTAGGTTTTCCTTTAATTTCCTAAATCGCGCAAGACAAATGACGAGACTATTCCTTCGAAAGAGGGCGGCCGATTTCCTTTCCTACTCTTTCCTAATCCGAGTTTGTGCTTCGTTTCTAATGACCTCGTCGTCGTCGGCGTGTTAAACACTTATCTTCTTCCCTCCCTTCTTCAGCGTGTGATTGTCATACAAAGATCCATGCTGGATCCACAGGAATATTGCTTGGTGAGAGGGTGAAACGTAGCCGCTGAGAACAACCGAGGAGGAGAAACAGTGTCTTCGGTTTGACGACCTTCAGATAGGTATGTTAATCGTATGTCCCTCTAATCTTACCGTCTATCGACGCAAAAGGCACGTAACAGAGCGGAAGTCTGTTCGTAGGCAGACTTAATTTTTAACATTGCATTTTAACATGAAAATGGTAGTTTTCATCAGTGCCATCAGCTTAAAACCATAAGCGAAGAATAGCAAATCAGGACGAATTATGACAGCAAAGATAAAGGAGTGGAAACACCGTCCCTGTAATCATCAGAAAATAACGCAATCGTTAGATGCTCGCTAGTAAGCGAGATATTACTTACGTGAACACTCTATGGATTTTCACTCAAATAAAACTTTTTCTGCAACTGAAAGCAAAGAAAATAAAGAACATTGATTGTTTACATTACATTTCTTTGAGTTAACAATTCATTCGGTTACTTTCGGAGCTTTGTACCTCTTAAAAAACCATAGGGAAGGCATCACTTCTTTAATAATGTTATGTTTCACTTGTCACTATCTGTTGCTTCGTTTATGCGAAAACGTTAACTGCGTTGACTCAGCCACAATCCGAGTAAGACTTCCATTGCTTGTTGCTGTACTGTTACGGAGAAGTCCGCATGTAGCGGTAAGTACAGTAAACGGCTTAATCCAGAGATGCCGTCGGAGCGGATCCTGCGTGAAGCCTAGGGCACGCCTGAAGAATGGTGATTCGATAATCCCGCAATACGTGGCGCAGTGCAGCTTACTCGGCTGGCTTCCATTATCTTTCGCCTCAGAGGTGCTGCGTCTTTGGCGCTGACCGCCTAGCAGCGTAGTTTTGATGTCCAGCGCCTGAAGGGAGGCGGTCCATTGACCAACGGAGAATGAGCAGGCTGTAGGATGCGTGTTACAGGGCGCAAAACAAATGTAGATTCATGTGTGTTTGTATTATGGCAGTGAGTAACTTGTGGTGGCATTTTGCCACGCTTAAACCGAATTCTCATTTTTTTATGGTTTTAGTGTTTCTTTTATAAAAAAAAAAACAGCAAATACAGCGGTACATTCTGAAGTGTGCAATGCGAGTGTTCTTAAAAAACACTTCCTCAGTAAGTCATGTCAAACGCTTACACCGAATGCAGATTCCTTACTGTTTCTCTGTCAAGTGCTAGTTGTTATACTGGTAAGAATCGAAACCTGGCTACTCACAGAGACACGACCAAGTGATACACGACATATAGATACAACAGGGGAGAAAAATAATGAACTTCAGGAAATTAAAAGTTTTTTCTTCAGCCCGAGAAATGACAGTTATGTGACAGAAAAGGTAAAGGAAAAGTATGACGATACGTAAAGAAAGGCAAAGTCACCGTACATTTTTGGTAACAAGAGATTGAAAACACACTTTGGAGAAATAAATGAATAAGAGGAAAGTAAAGTGACGTTGAAGACTGAAGTACAAAACAGAGGCTGTAAAATCAGTGGAAAAAGCTAGAAAACCAATGGAGGTAAAGATAAAAGGGAGGCTATATTTAGACCCCCCTCCATGAGCCATGGACCTTGCCGTTGGTGGGGAGGCTTGCGTGCCTCAGCGAACAGATAGCCGTACCGTAGGTGCAGCCACAACGGAGGGGTATCTGTTGAGAGGCCAGACAAACGCGTGGTTCCTGAAGAGGGGCAGCAGCCTTTTCAGTAGTTGCAGGGGCAACAGTCTGGATGATTGACTGATCTGGCCTTGTCACACTAACCAAAACGGCCTTGCTGTGCTGGTACTGCGAACGGTTGAAAGCAAGGGGAAACTACGGCCGTAATTTTTCCCGAGGGCATGCAGCTTTACTGTATGGTTAATGATGATGGCGTCCTCTTGGGTAAAATATTCCGGAAGTAAAATAGTCCCCCATTCGGATCTCCGGAGCCGGCCGCGGTGGTCTCGCGGTTCTAGGCGCGCAGTCCGGAACCGTGCGACTGCTACGGTCGCAGGTTCGAATCCTGCCTCGGGCATGGCTGTGTGTGATGTCCTTAGGTTAGTTAGGTTTAAGTAGTTCTAAGTTCTAGGGGACTGATGACCACAGCAGTTGAGTCCCATAGTGCTCAGAGCCATTTGAACCATCGGATCTCCGGGCGGGGACTACTCAAGAGGACGTAGCTATCAGGAGAAAGAAAACTGGCGTTCTACGGATCAGAGCGTGGAATGTCAGATCCCTTAATCGGGCAGGTAGGATAGAAAATTTTAAAAGGGAAATGGATAGGTTAAAGTTAGATATAGTGGGAATTAGTGAAGTTTGGTGGCAGGAGCAACAAGACTTTTGGTCAGGCGAATACAGGGTTATAAATACAAAGTCAAATAGGGGTAATGCAGGAGTAGGTTTAATAATGAATAAAAAAAGTAGGAATGCGGGTAAGCTACTACAAACAGCATAGTGAACGCATTACTTTGGCCAAGATAGACACGAAGCCCACGCCTACTACAGTAGTACAAGTTTATATGCCAACTAGCTCTGCACATGACGAAGAAATTGAAGAAATGTATGACGAAATAAAAGAAATTATTCAGATAGTGAAGGGAGACGAAATTTTAATAGTTATGGGTGACTGGAATTCGGTAGTAGGAAAAGGGAGAGAAGGATACGTAGTAGGTGAATATGGATTGGCGGTAAGAAATGAAAGAGGAAGCCGCCTGGTAGAATTTTGTGCAGAGCATAACTTAATCAGAGCTAACACTTGGTTCAAGAATCATGAAAGAAGGTTGTATACATGGAAGAACCCTGGAGATACTAAAAGGTATCAGATAGATTATAGGAACCAGGTTTTAAATTGTAAGACATTTACAGGGGCAGATGTGGACTCTGACCACAATCTATTGGTTATGAAATGTAGATTAAAACTGAAGAAACTGCAAAAAGGTGGGAATTTAAGGAGATGGGACCTGGATAAACTGACTAAACCAGAGGTTGTACAGAGTTTCAGGGAGAGCGTAAGGGAACAAATGGCAGGAATGGGGGAAAGAAATACAGTAGAAGAAGAATGGGTAGCTTTGAGGGACGAAGTAGTGAAGGCAGCAGAGGATCAAGTAGGTAAAAAGACGAGGGCTAGTAGAAATCCTTGAGTAACAGAAGAAATACTGAATTTAATTGATGAAAGGAGAAAATATAAAAATGCAGTAAATGAAGCACGCAAAAAGGAATACAAACGTCTCAAAAATGAGATCGACAGGAATTGCAAAATGGCTAAGCAGGGATGGCTAGAGGACAAATGTAAGGATGTAGAGGCTTATCTCACTAGGGGTAAGATATATACTGCCTACAGGAAAATTAATGAGACCTTTGGAGAAAAGAGAACCACTTGCATGAATATCAAGATCTCAGACGGAAACCCAGTTCTAAGCAAAGAAGGGAAAGCAGAAAGGTGGAAGGAGTATATAGAGGGTCTATACAAGGGCGATGTACTTGAGGACAATATTATGGAAATGGATGAAGATGAAATGGGAGATATGATACTGCGTAAAGAGTTTGACACAGCACTGAAAGACCTGAGTCGAAACAAGGCTCCGGGAGTAGACAACATTCCATTAGAACTACTGACGGCCTTGGGAGAGCCAGTCCTGTCAAACCTCTACCATCTGGTGAGCAAGATGTATGAGACAGGCAAAATACCCTCAGACTTCAAGAAGAATATAATAATCCCAATCCCAAAGACAGCAGGTGTTGACAGATGTGAAAATTACCGAACTATCAGTTTAACAAGTCACGGCTGCAAAATACTAACGCGAATTCCTTTCAGACGAATGGAAAAACTGGTAGAAGCCGACCTTGGGGAAGATCAGTTTGGATTCCGTAGAAATGTTGGAACACGTGAGGCAATACTGACCCTTCGACTTATCTTAGAAGCTAGATTAAGGAAAGGCAAACCTACGTTTCTAGCATTTGTAGACTTAGAGAAAGCTTTTGACAATGTTGATTGGAATACTCTCTTTCAAATTCTGAAGGTGGCAGGGGTAAAATATAGGGAGCGAAAGGCTATTTACAATTTGTATAGAAACCAAATGGCAGTTATAAGAGTTGAAGGGCATGAAAGGGAAGCAGTGGATGGGAAGGGAGTGAGACAGGGTTGTAGCCTCTCCCTGGTGTTATTCAATCTGTATATTGAGCAAGCAGTGAAGGAAACAAAAGAAAAATTCGGAGTAGGTATTAAAATCCACGGAGAAGAAATAAAAACTTTGAGGATCGCCGATGACATTGTAATTCTGTCAGAGACAGAAAAGGACTTGGAAGAGCTGTTGAACGGAATGGATGGTGTCTTGAAGGGAGGATATAAGATGAACATCAACAAAAGCAAAACCGGCCGGAGTGGCCGAGCGGTTCTAAGCGCTATAGTCTGGAACCGCGCGACCGCTACGGTCGCAGGTTCGAATCCTGCCTCGGGCATGGGTGTGAGTGATGTCCTTAGGTTAGTTAGGTTTAAGTAGTTCTAAGTTCTAGGGGACTGGTGACCTTGGAAGTTAAGTCCCATAGTGCTCAGAGCCATTTTAAACAAAAGCAAAACGAGGATAATGGAATGTAGTCGAATTAAGTCGGGTGATGTTGAGGGTATTAGATTAGGAAATGAGACACTTAAAGTAGTAAATGAGTTTTGCTATTTGGGGAGCAAAATAACTGATGATGGTCGAAGTAGAGAGGATATAAAATGTAGACTGGCAATGGGAAGGTAAGCGTTTCTGAAGAAGAGAAATTTGTTAACATCGAGTATTCTGAGTATTTCTGAAAGTATTTGTATGGAGTGTATCCATGTATGGAAGTGAAACATGGACGATAAATAGTTTGGACAAGAAGAGAATAGAAGCTTTCGAAATGTGGTGCTACAGAAGAATGCTGAAGATTAGATGGATAGATCACATAACTAATGAGGAAGTATTGAATAGGATAGGGGAGAAGAGAAGTTTGTGTCACAACTTGACCAGAAGAAGGGATCGGTTGGTAGGACATGTTCTGAGGCATCAAGGGATCACCAATTTAGTATTGGAGGGCAGCGTGGAGGGTAATAATCGTAGAGGGAGACCCAGAGATGAATACACCAAGCAGATTCAGAAGGATGTAGGTTGCAGTAGGTACTGGGAGATGAAGAAGCTTGCACAGGATAGAGTAGCATGGAGAGCTGCATCAAACCAGTCTCAGGACTGAAGACCACAACAACAACAACATATTTAGACCCTATGGCACCTGAAGGTAGACGAACATAGATATTTTTCTTATATTATTAGCTGCTAATTACCACAGTGTTAGTATAAAGTATTTTGTAATTGAGTCGGCTGCTATTTCCTTTAGCATTGTATGCCCATTTTGAACACAATGCATCAAAAAATATTAAAAGAGCGTCCTGCATACGTGCTGTTGTCATCACTGTTAACATTCTGTAGCACATATACAGTCCATAATTATTAGGTCTGGAAAAGACGCGGTGCTTGTATGTATTAGGACTGAAAAATGGTGAGAGATTTGTGTGACCTCACTGTGTTTAAGCATAGATTGAAAGCACTGTATCCTTTGTAGTTCGCACTACGAAGCAAAAAAGAACACTACCACGACAAAGGGCGTATTAATAAAATCGAACACACGTTTAAGGTGGGACAACCAGTGAAACTTAATAAACCTCGATTTCGCTACGTTGAGCACTGTTAACTACTCTGCATTTTTGCATTTATAATGAGAGCAACTAAGTCGGAATTGTCTCGACATTACAGCAGCTAGTTCCGGTTCCCACAGATCCTGTATAATGGAAATATTCAATATCTATCGTTCACTATGATTAGCTATAAAAACCCTATTTTGAGAAAAAAATATTTTGGCGTTGAACTGGTTATCATTATGCTAGCTAGTATTGCGGCATTCATTGGTCAGCCCTTACTATGGCCACTTTAGGTCATTATTGGCCATCTGTCGATATCCACGATACCGCTGATTGACTAATAAACTGTTTATTCTTGCACTTCTGGAAGACAACTTTACTGTAGATTATGACCCGATGAGAACCAATCCATTTTGCTTACCTACAGACCTGGCAACAATTTGTCGCGTTCGCAATAGTGACTGAGACATAGGAAGATCAATAAGTAATGAAGTCTTTCATAATACTTTATTCATTTCTTGATTTCATATTTAGAGTCATGACCAGATTCGACCTTTCATGACTACAATTTCATGAGCTAAAGGAATAGAAAAATAAATGATTGTTTTTAAATCGGATTGTGAAGAAACATTACTAAATATCTTCACAAAACGTTGACATGAATCATTTACCTAAAGTTTGTAGCTATAGTTATTAATTTGTCTTGTAACTTCTACCTCAAATTCATTAAAATGATTCTATGCATATGTATAGCGCTACTTTTAAGTATTGCAGGCTGATGTACAATTAGAAATTCTGAGTAAATCTTTTCCGGGTATATGATATTGCCCTCATTTTGTTATATAGACCTACTACCGATAGTTGGATTTCATCGGTATGATGCATTTAAGTTCAAATGGTTCAAATGGCTCTGAACACTATGGGACTTAACATCTGAGGTCATCAGTCCAATAGAACTTAGAACTACTTAAACCTAACTAACCTAAGGACATCACACACATCCATGCCCGAGGCAGGATTCGAACCTGCGACCGTAGCGGTAGCGCGGTTCCAGACTGAAGCGCCTAGAACCGCTCGGCCACTATGGCATGATGATGCATTTAAGTACTCAACTGTGATAGCCACTCGCACGACTGTACGAAACGTTCGCCATCTGTAAAATATGAATAGAGGGAGACGGACCCGCGAAAGTTTTAGTGAGATTGAATAGTTAGGCTTCGTTTTCTGATTTATAGAGATCTGTTGCTGTATAGGAAAAGTCGAAGACGATGTGAGGCTAAACCTTTCATGCGATCGGTAGAATAGTAATAAAGCTGTTTAAAAGTTAACATTTTGCTAAACGGAGGTATGTGACATTTAAAATGTCGATGGGATGATTTATTACGTCCAATATCGCTTAAAAATACGTTCGCATTGCCGCCTTCAGCACTTGATTGCCATCATCAGATGTTGTTAATTCGATAACAAGTTTGTTATAACCACGACGAAACTGTTTGCGAATTAATCAGAGCTGCAGACTGCAATCAAGTGCTGGAACCGGTAACGTGAATATTGTATTTTTAGGAGATATTGGACGTAATAAAGTACTATTACATAAATTACGACCTTAAGCGGAATGAGCACATAAACAGTAGGAAAAGCAGTTGCCAGACCTAGATTCATTAGTAGAATTATGTTGAAAAATAATTATCTACGCACGAATAATAAAGATTTAGCCAGCTGAAGTGGCTGAGCGGTTCTAGGCGCTACAGTCTGGAACCGTGAGACCGCTACGGTCGCAGGTTCGAATTCTGCCTCGGGCATGGATGTGTGTGATGTCCTTAGGTTAGTTAGGTTTAAGTAGTTCTAGGTTCGAGGAGACTGATGACCTCAGATGTTAAATCCCATAGTGCTCAGAGCCATTTGAACCAATAAAGATTTAGGATGTCAATACAGTTTTATTTAAAAAAAAAATTTCGGAGGCCTCCCTGTACTGACTGTATTGACATCCTAAATCTTTATTCTTCGTGCGTACATAATTATTTCTCAACATAATCACCCTGTCAAGAAACACACCGACGAACACATTTCTCCCAGCGAGTGACCAATTTGTTGATACCACCACTGTAGAATGTTTGACTTTTTTGACCGACCCACAACCTCATCTCTGCCTGCACCGATTCATCACTATTAAATGAGGTCCTAGAAGGTGTTCCTTAAGTTTTGGGAACAGATGAAAATCCGACGTGGTCAAGTCGGACTCTATGGAGGATGATTGTTGATAGTGAACCAGGGCCGTCGGATTGTTGGAGACATCGCAGCGCTCGTGTGTGGTCTGGCATTGTCATGCTCAATGAGAGGGTGCTCCATGTGCGGACGAACGCTTCGAATTCGTGCTTTCAGTTTTGTGGGAGTCTCGCACTACACCGACGTAGTTACCGACTCATCGCCATGTTACAAGCTACAACTAGGAGCCCTCTAGCAGAAGAGGGTTGCAGCTTGTGTCAGTGAAGCGCGGAAGGCGATAGAATAATAAGCACGTCATGTAACACTGGTCTTGAGACCAGAATAAAAAATGCGGAGCCTTTATTTTTCAGTCATCCATAATTCGCTTGTTCGACCGATCCTTGGGTACTGTTCTTCACTGTGTGAACCTTACGAGGTAGGAAGAAGGGAAAGAAGAGACCGTTTAATGGACGAGAGAGCGTTACGGAGATGCTCAACAAACTCCAGTGCACACGCTACAAGAGAGGCGTTGTGCATCACCGAGAGGTTTATTATTGAAATTTTCGAGAGCGTACTTTCCGGAAGAGTCGGACAGCATACTTGGGGTTGGGTTGTTTGGGGAAGGAGACCAGACAGCGAGATCATCGGTCTCATCGGGTTAGGGAAGGACGGGGAAGGAAGTCGGCCGTACCCTTTGAAAGGAACCATCCCGGCATTTAGGGAAATCACGGAAAACCTAAATCAGGATGGCCGGACGTGGTATTGAACCGTCGTCCTCCCGAATGACAGTATACTATTTCCTCCCATAAACGTCCCGCGAAATGACCACAACAAGAAAATTCGAGAAATTAGAGCAAATACAGAGACTTATCGACAATCATTTTTCCCACGTGCCATTAGCAAATGGAACATGGAGAGTGTTGGGGCCAGTTAGATGTATCAGAGGTACCCTCCGCCACACGCCATCAGATGGCTTGCGGAGTATTGACGTAGATGCAGGTCTTCGGATGCTGGAAATACTCCAAATGGCCAAAAGTTAACGGCAGGCACTGAATTCTATGCTCTGTATGTTCCTCCGTACAACTCTTGTAGGAATCGGTTTCTGACGCCTCACATTCAAATCGACGACGATCAGACTCTCAATAGTCCGTCGATCGCCCTGTAAGCGGTGGCCACGTGAACTGCGCTTCGTCAGACACTTGCGGTCGTCCTATGTGCGTATGCAAACAGTGTACCTACGATGCTGCATATAGTTGACAACCGAATTCATGCGCAATGTTCGTTATGACACGGCCCGTGGGTCCTGCACCGATTATCATTTCACGGCCAGTCTGTTGTCACTTGCTGAGATCTTCGGATGTGACAACCATTCCCGTGAATTTTACCCAGGCGGAAGAGATTATGTCGAATTTGACAATGCCCCCCTCCTCGTAGGTTTTCGGGCAGGGTGTCTGTCACTTGTCACTCAGCCACAGGAGCGGACTGAGTGTGCGTCGGAGCACGTCCGACCACAGTGCCGCAGTTGCGCAGCCGCTAGCCAGTCCGCCTATTTACGCAACGCAGGAAGGAAGACTCCGCCAGCCCCGCCGCTGCTGCTGCTGCTTATTCCCCCTATTGGCGAGCAAGAGCAAAAATAATAAAGAAGGCTTCCCCTCCGCGGTGATCGGTGGCGCAAACCCGACTTAATTGCGCCAGCCATTGTCTGATGCCGGTTTCGTACAGCACCAGGAGAATCTCTCTCCTCGGTTTGTTTCATGGCGTATGCATTTCGCGTTTCCTGTGTTTCCCAAAAGACGTTGCGAGCGCTGAATGTGTGACACGAGATCCATGGAAATATCCCTTGGCAGATACGCGGGTATTGCGTTGCCTGATCAAGCGCAATTTTGATCTTTAAATAACATCAGCCGCATCTTAATATGTCTGTCTAATGAGACACAGACATCTATGAAATTTACCCTACTTGTGATATGCGATGCTAGTGGCATGCCGGTTGCACCTACCATTAATTATTTTAGAATACTAGATTTTGCACTATAGGATACATGATGTACCCAGACTCTGATAAAATTTTAACTGTTGTTGAGGGATATTTTCTGAACATTTTTGTACAAGGGACTCGCCGCCTCCATTGTTTATTTACAGAGGAACTGCATTTTGTATGATTTATTATCCCCCAATTATCTTCATACAGACCTAAAAATATCTATACAACAATGCAAATGTCGATGGAAACAAACTTACTCTGTTCAGTCGCATATCTTGCTGTTGACAATAGAAATGTCCAGTCCACTCTTCGACCTCAAGTTTGCCTTCGGTACTTCTCGCGTTCGTTTTCCTCTTAGTGTAGGTTTTATGTTAACAGTGATATACAGCACTGTGGATAGGTGAACACTGTACTGACGAAGAACTGGCCGGCCGATGTGAACCTCATGTATGTGTTCACTGAGTGCAGTGGAACAGCAGGATAACAATACTCCTTCAGCGACGGCAGCCACATCACAGTACATTTACGCCTGTGGATCGTTGCTTTACTCTGTGCTTTGTGTTGCAAATTTCGATGATTGAACATGACATGCTTTTACCAGTGTTGTGAAGGTGTTAACACAGCAACAAACCGAATAAAAGATAATTACAATATTACTCGGTAATGAGATCAAATTTTCTGTAACAAAAATACTCCGAAACTGTCCCTGAACAACCTCTGGAAATCTGTCAGTATAATTGTTTACCCTGTAAACACTTCCCTTCCAATGCACTGCTCTGTCGTCCTTCTTGCAAGAACTTTGAGTACACATGTGTTTCTTTCAAAATAGAGTATTATTCGTACGAACAAGTTCTAAGGCTCAAGTTCTTTAATTTCACTAAAATTCGCTATAGGAGAACACATGTAGAAAACTTTATAAGCCACATTGCCATCTTCCCAGTAGTGTCTCAATTATTGCACAAGTACCAAAGCGTTTGAACAACGTGGGACCAAACCATACTATTCTTTCTACACGGTCCTTGTGAGTCTGGTTTGCTATTGTCTTCCTCCACCTCATCAACAATTTGCCAGTACACACGACTTCCCTCCCTAAGGTTGCGTTGACGACTGCGACGTCAGAAAGGGCATCCGACCATAAATAATCTTGAAAAAGGGGGATCACGTAGGAGTACACGCTGCACAAGTACCAAAGCGTTTGAACAACGTGGGACCAAACCATACTATTCTTTCTACACGGTCCTTGTGAGTCTGGTTTGCTATTGTCTTCCTCCACCTCATCAACAATTTGCCAGTACACACGACTTCCCTCCCTAAGGCTGCGTTGACGACTGCGACGTCAGAAAGGGCATCCGACCATAAATAATCTTGAAAAAGGGGATCACGTAGGAGTACACGCTGGAGTTACTCAACAGTTCTGGAGGGCGGGGGGGGGGGGGGGGGGGGGAGAAAGAAAGAGATTGCGTGCTACAAAACTGACTTTTCAAGGTATCGTCAAACCAAAACTCTTATTAAAAAAAGAATAAAACGGCTTCGTTTTTGATACGATCAGCAATAATAACAAGAAAATACTACGCCCGTGATTAGGCGTCCTGCCATGTCTGTAAGCGCAAAGATATAAATAAGAATTCAAATCTCTGCAGACGTATTATTCGATCAATAAATGCGTGCAGCTCCACTCATCAGTTATAAGCGAAAATTTGAGATAAAATCCCTAAGATGACAGAGCCAGGTAGGTTAGAACTACAAACTTCGATAATGTTGCTGAGTCTGTTCTTGAAATTTACAGGCCTGATTTTGATTCCTTGTCAGATTTTAAATTCTCGTAAAAGTTCGAAAATCATCTCTCCAGACGTATTATTCGATCAATAAATGCGTGCATCTACACTCATCAATTTGAGATAAAACTCCTAAGATGACAGAGCCAAGTAAGTTAGAACTACAAACTTCGATAATGTTGCTGAGTCTGTTCCTGAAATTTTCAGGCCTGATTTTGATTCCGCGTCAGATTTTAAATCCTCGTAAAAGTTCGAAAATCTTTGCCCCAGAAAAAATTTCTCGTAAGAAATGGGATTTTTGTCAAAGCTCTGTTTTCAACAAGCCAAGCGCCTTTAAATCCGTTGACGCCTTCACAATGTTTTCTCTGTCCCTCTTCGACGTTAGCTAATGAAGTTGAGGCATATATTTCGGAAACAAAATCTGAGTGTGTGGTACGTCACAGGTGGTCGACAGGTGCCGGCGGAGAGCGCTTCGGTCACAGATCGCTTAGCCAAGAACGTACCGCGCTCACCAACCGCGTTGGAAACCACGTCCACGCCCGCGTTCGCGTCTTGTGCTGTACAGTAAAGCCGTCGGCACACGAACCGTGCTGTAGAACGTTAACGTTGTGTGTGCCAAGTTCAACGTGCTGCTGAACTTTCAGGGATGATGCGACTTGTGCATACGGTACGTGGGCCCCAACGTGGTATACGCGATCGCAACGCACTCCAGCGGCAATTGTGGGATGTTTCTAGTTCGTAAATCACACTGTTTACTCAACAGGCTGCATAAAATTCCCACGTTAGCTCTATTAAAGCACACATTCCCTCCATTGTTCATATCCTAGTCACGTTGTTCTATATGCAATATACACAAATTAAAACTTCAATATCGATGTACATGTTTTAAGACAAAAAGGAAAGTACCATCTCCAATCAATGAGAACACAGGCGCATAAAAGTTCCATTACAAACAGTGGGTCACAAATTTGCAATATTTATCCACATAAGATAAACACTATTTTATCTTCCCCACATTTTAGTAAAACCCTAAAGTCATTCTTAGTTGATCACTGTTCCTACCCAGTAGCGGAAACTTTACAATATGTAAATCACGAAACTCAAACGAAAAAGGAACAAAATATATTTATACAAGTAGCGCAAGCTGTCCTGTAGATTAAGCCAATCGAACGAACTTACTCCTCAAAAAAAGGTGATCTTATATTTTCATAACATCAATAATTGTAGTATATACTTACATTAAACTAACAATAAAGCATCAGAACCTATTATATAAGCGAATATTATGAAAAAAATACTTAGATTTAGCGAGATGCGAACAATCATCAGATCTTGATTCATCAACGCTACTCACTACGCTACAGTGAGAACAATTGCTTCAGCCCCCTCTTATAAGATCTTACCACTTGCTAAAAGCTTTAATCGTAACTAGGTTACTAACTGAAATTTAATTATAACAAATTGTACCAAGAACAATGTGTTTTTTCGTGGATCCTCAGTGTGTCGCTACCTTCAAATGATATACTCTGATAATACGCAAGTTACAATAATTCTTTTGCCACGAATATGATGTCTCTCATCATTTTATTGCAACGAATCACGCAGTTAACAATAGGTTTTCGATTGATTCTCAATTTGCTGGTTCTCAGAAACGACATATATACGTGTAGGCTTGAACCGAATGCCAAAATGGCGCCTTACAGTTCTGTGCTGAAGGGAGAAGGTGTGCGTGTGACGTAGGTGGCGTTGTACCATCTGATTGGTCAAAGCTCAGACGCACGCTCGGGATACCTGACATGCTAGATATTGCTCTGCACGTTGGGAAAGACTCCTGAACGTGCCATTCAACGCAATGGCGTCAGAAACTCGGCACGCTCAACGCTCAACGTTCGGATGCACGGTCCGTGTGCCGACGGCTTAAGACTGCAGTCCCGTGGGGTCCACCGAGGAACGGTCCCGCGCCCCGTGGCGCACACGTCGTGATGAGCAGGTAGGCGGCAGCCTGCCGGGGCCAGCCCTGCGCCCTTTGCGCAACGCCGGTTGCGACGGCAGCCTCGGGCGTTCCGCCGGCGCCTCACGCTCCAGTTTCCCGGCCTTCGACGCCGTCATTTGGAAACAGACCGACTTCGACGCTGTCATTTGGAAACAGGCCGGCTTCTGCAACGCGCTACCTTTCCACGTGTCTGGAGCGCCGCCGTTTAATTCCCAGTCAATTCTGAAATTAATTTCATTAAAATTGTGAAATAAGCACTGGAGATATTGAACCTATTGATATTACCCGTCTGCTTTGACTCAAGTTGAGCATCGAAATGGTAGACATAAACCACGCATTGACATTACAAATGTAGAATACGCGCTGTAGCAAAATTAATTTCATTTTCATGACATCCAATCCATTGGATTCGCCAAATGACAAACTGTCACTTTTTAACTTAACATATAAGTAGAACTACGCTACACATCAGTACATCACCATAGCTACACTGCACAGTCCCACTACTGTGACCACCTGTCAAAAATCTGAATAACCATCTTTTGGAGCACCGCTGTGGAGAATACAGGAAGAGAGTCAGTGAGCTTCCGGAAGATACCGACACGGACGGTGGAGCCACACCAATGCCGTGGCAAGCTGCGCTAGGTTTATCTGTTGAGGTTTCATGGCTCGAACAGCCCGATCAAGGCGGTCCCACGCATACTCGACTGGGTTCCAGCCTGGTGAGTTTAGTAGCCAGGGGAGTAAGTAAACTCATCCTGGGGCCTTTCGGACTATGTATGTGTACTGGGAGCTGTGTGACACGTTGCTATTTCCTGCCAGTAGATGCCATCGTGACAAGGAAAAACTAACCGCGTGGTCCCGAAGCATAGATGCATGCTTGTGTTGATCCATTGTGCCTACCAGATCCGTAACGCTCCATCCTCCGGCCTGGACACTTTCGACGATTATTGTAGCGTGTTTGCTTTCAGACCGTACACGTTAATGGACATCTGTCCAATGGAGCACAAAAAGTTATTAATCTGGAACCCCGCCGCGCGGGGTAGCCGCACGGTCTCGGGCTCCTTGTCACGGTTCACGCGGCCCCCACGTCGGAGATTCGAGTCTCCCCTCGGGCATGGATGTGGGTGTTGTCCTTAGCGTAAGTTAGTTTAAATTACATTAAGTAGTGTGTAAGTCTAGGGACTGATGGCCTTAGCTATTTGTTCCCATAGGAACTTACCATAAAATTCCCACAGTGGCTCGGACACTGGACTCGCAGTCGGGAGGACGACGGTTCAATCCCGCGTCCCGCCATTCTGATTTAGGGTTTCCGTGATTTCCCTAAATCGCTCCAGGCAAATGCCGGGATGGTTCCTTTGAAAGGGCACGGCCGACTTCCTTCCCCGTCCTTCCCTAATCCGACGAGACCGACGACCTCGCTGTCTTGTCTCCTTAACCAAACAACCCCATAAAACTCCAAATTTCTTACTGGAAGCACCACCTGTTGCCGCTCAGTGGACCTCTAGTTACGGAATTAGCGCGCAAAGTCCAGCCTTCTTCGCCGATGAACAGCAGTCTGCATCGGTGCACAACGAACCAGGTGCCTGTTGCTAAGGCCCGTACGCAGCGACGTTGGCTGAACGGTCGTTGACGAGACACTGTTCGTAGCCCCGTGGTTCATCTGGTTGCTCAGTTACTCAACAGTTCTGTTCGCCCGTACTCATCCTTGCAGTCGTCGCTCATCCATGTCATCTACGGCCCGTGGGGCATCAAAGTTGCCTTGGCAACGGTTTTGGATAGCACCATTTTGCCAAGCACAGTGTATAGGCCTACATCTCTTACTTAATAGATTCATGAAATATTTACAAATGGCCCGCAGGGGTGGCCGAGCGGTTCTAGGCGCTACAGTCTGGAACCGCGCGACCGGTACGGTCTCAGGTTCGAATCCTGCCTCGGACATGGATGTGTCTGATGTCCTTAGGTTAGTTAGGTTTAGGTAGATCTACGTTCTAGGGGACTGATGACCTTAGAAGTTAAGTCCCATAGTGCTCAGAGCCATTTGAACCATTTTTATTTACAAATGAATAGGAAAATATGTCGAAATTATACTGAATCCTTTTAAAGAAGTACTTTAACTAACAATAGAGAGAGAAAGCTACTTATAATACTGAACATATTACTGATAATTCGCCCTGGATACCAACAAATGGCTCTGAGTACTATGGGACATAACATCTGAGGTCAGCAGTCCCACAGAACTTAGAACTACTTAAACCTAACTAATCTAAGGACATCACACACATCCATGCCCAAGGCAGGATTCAAACCTGCGACCGTAGCGTTCGCGCGGTTCCAGACTGAAGCGCCTAGAACCGCTCGGTCACAGCGGTCGGCCTGGATACCAATATATATGTATTGCTAGATGCAATGAAATCTTCATGTTACAATAACTACTCGGCTAACGCTTTTAGCACAATAAATTGAAAGTAAATTACCTTTATTCCAAATATGCCGTCTCTCTCTAAATGCCTCTTAAATCATTCTCTGTCCTAGTTATCCGTCAGGTAGCATCTCCGTTCTCTGTACGGTTCGTCCACCATTCGAGCTCCTCACTGTCCAATGACACAACACTCTCTCTTCCTCTCCGGTCGACAACTGCTTCCGACTTCCTTGCTCGCCCAAGCTCTACTCAATAATACTACGACCTCTGGTAGCCAAAGAAGAAGTATCACTCATTTGTTCAGCCACACAAAGATGTTCATAGTGCTAAACGTTTCAAACAAATTGTCAAATATAAAGCAAGCAATCTGTATTTGACGTGATATGTACATCTTTCATATGTACATCTTTTATAACCATCTGCCCTAATATGTACACCTTTGACATGACAAAATCAGCACAATCAAAGATTTTACAGAAGAAAAACCTGCAGCCAGCCACTCTTTTGGAATGAATTATTTATTTCCCGTAACTCGGGCCTGGTCCCATCGTCAGATTTCTCGCACAAATATTACTTTTTTATATCGAGGAATTTTGCTTCATACATTACAGCATAGGACTCCACATCATTCATAGGTGACATGTTGACCGTGAGTTAGACCAAATAGTGTGAAATTTGTTTGAAAAATCCTCGCTGCAGTCTAAAGATGGCTCCAGACCCGAAATTAGGTACGATGAAATAGATCATTAATTGAAAAAGTGTGGCAGATTGCAGTTTTTCCTTGAGTGATATTCACGGTGCGGCTGTCGTGTTCTGAAATCATTATGGATAAAATAAGATTCATAGCGATTGATGTGCAAGCATAGAATATTCCAGCTCTCTCGGCCGCAAATGTTGTAAACGCACACACACATAATTTTTCAGAACCCTCTTTAGATTCCAAGAGCGAGAACCCACAGCGACGTGAAAACGAGTCAGTCCAGCAGTGCTCTTTCGCCCCATATTAAGAAATTGCAAGCTTCGCCCGCGCCGCTATGTTTACACATTATAGTAAAGCGAAGAGCAGACCAGCAGTCATTAAAGCTGCTGCTTGTACAATTCCATTATTCAGGCTACTGTTTGCTTTGGAATTTAAGCCGTAACAAGCCTGTTAGGGGAAATTTAAATATGTATTTTAATAAGTGCGGAGTCTCGTCTTATAATGTAGGTTCCAGCAGTGACTACTAACATACGTTTAACAAATTTTTAGATTCCGGAAGCTCGGACAAGTTACGGATGCTGATAGCAATTACGTACAAGTTCAGCTTATTTCTGCGAGAGTGCTCCTCGGCAGCCCCTGTCGTACACGCGCTGACCGCTCGAATTCATTAATCTCGAGCCGGGGCGCGCATACCAGCGTTGGCATACGTAATGAGGCGGCGAGACGACTGCGCCGGCGGAGAGAACAGAAACGCAGTATAAACGCGACGACATTACGACCGACGAGTCCCCAAAAAATAATTTTTAAAGAGCGCTCGTTGCCGCCCGTGAATAATTTTTACATGCATAAGGAGCGTGAGGTGAGCAGAGGCGAGGGAGGGGAGACAGAGAAAAAGAGAGGGAGAGAGAGAGAAGAGCGGAGAATAAATTCCGCCGCCGCCTGCCATATCTCACCCGCCGGATAAACACGCGGCGAGGCGCCGTGAGCCTCAATTGTTTTTATGCGCGGCGTCCGGCGAGTGAAGATTAGCTGTGACTAACCCAGGAGAGCGGCCGAGCGAATATGTTACGGGCGCGAGCACAAAAACTGGTACCTCGCGAGCCCGTTCAAATAATCCGACGCGCCGCAGAGGCCTGGCCGCGCGCCGCCCGCGCCGCACCGCCTGGAATTATAAACCACATTACCCGGCACGGTCGTAATGGTGACTGTCGAGGGCGGCGGAGGGGGAAGCGCGGGGGGGATGCGCAAGAAAATACATTTAAATGCTTTCACCGGCTTATGATGCGCGCTGATGCTGAGCACCAGACGCCGCGTTACGTAAATCACATCGCTATTACCGTGGGAAGAAGGCGGCCGCCGCTGTCTCGTCGTCCGTGGCCGGTTACGAAACCGCGAAATTGCTGTCCTCTGTTCTGGCAGCCAGGGCGGACTATATAACAACAATGACCGAGGCGAGGCGGCCGCGGCTTCGTGGGCGGCCGGCGCGGCGTTTTCGCGTGTTCTCACAGAGCAGGCGCAGCAGCAGAAGTTCGCCAACTCCGGGTCGCACAGTCTACTTTGGGGGTTCCCAAACTTTTAGTTCACCTGGGCAACAGTGAAAGAACATGAGAGAACAGCATCGTGTGACGGGATTTTCAGATCTGAAAGTATTCAATTTATCGTAACTTTACGTAAACGGAATTTCCAGAATGAGATTTCCACACTGTAGCGGAGTGTGCGCTGATATGAAACTTCCTGGCAGATTAATACTGTGTGCCGGAGCGAGACCCGAACTCGGGAGCTTCGCCTTTCGTGGGCAAGTGCTCTACCAACTGAGCTACGCAAGCACGCCTCACGCCCCGTCCTCGCAGCCTTACTTCTGTCAGTATCTCGTCTCCTACCTTCCAAGCTTTACAGAAGCTCTCCTGCGAACCTTGCAGAACTCAGTTGGTAGAGCACGTCCCCGCGAAAGGCAAAGGTCCCGAGTTCGAGACTCGGTCCGGCACACAGTTTTAATCTGCCAGGAAGTTTCATATCAGCGCACACACCGCTGCAGAGTGGAAATCTCATTCTGGAAACATCCCCCAGGCTGTGGTTAGGTCATGTCTCCGCAATATCCTTTCTTTCAGGAGTGCTAGTTCTGCAAGGTTCGCAGGAGAGCTTCTCTGAAGTTTGGAAGGTATGAGACGAGGCACTGGCGGAATTAAAGCTGTGAGGACGGGGCGTGAGTCGTGCTTGGGTAGCTCAGTTGGTAGAGCACTTGCCCGCGAAAGGCAAAGGTCCCGAGTACGAGTATCGGTCCGGCACACAGATTTAATCTGCCAGGAAGTTTCATAAACGGAATTTTATGGATTTTTTTTTTACCCTATCGTGTGATAGATGCTCACTTCTTGGGCCGCCCTGATACTTGCCTTAGGCCGCATGCAGCTCTCGGACCACGAGTTGGACACCCCTGGTCTAGTTACGGACGCGCGGCGCGCGACAGCCTGCGTGGAGGCGGTGGTGGTTCTAGTAGTGACCCGGCACAGTTAGCAGGCTACGCGGCTATCGACGTTCCACTGCTTACTGTGTGTGTGCTCGAGAGCATGTGAAAATTGTTAGGGCCTGTGCACAATGGGCCAACTCGCTTCAAAACCTGGACGTAACAGAAAAATCAACATGATGTATTATGAAACTGTGTACTATTAAGATCATTGAGGTCGCTGATTACGAATCCAGTGCCAGAATTATAAAATTGAAAATGGCGGCTCGAACATGGCGGATCAAAAATTTTAAGTTTCCCGGATTCGAGTTATGGCGCGTTCGCTATAGGCCAACGAACCGCAGCCAACTGTTTCGACGGCCGAGACTTGCTTCGTGTGTGAAGATGCGTACAGGAGGCAAATCGCAACCAACGAAACAAAATGGATCAAATGGCTCTGAGCACTATGGGACTTAACTCCTAAGGTCATCAGTCCCTTAGAACTTAGAACTACTTAAACCTAACTAAGCTAAGGATATCACACACATCCATGCCCGAGGCAGGATTCGAACCTGCGACCATAGTGGTCACGCGGTTCCAGACTGTAGCGCCTAGAACCGCTAGGCCACCCCGGCCGTCCCAACGAAACAGTTCGCCTTCGTTGCGGTTCGGTCTATTGGCGGTAACATCAAATCGTTGGACGCCAGCTCGAATGTTCGTTGATTCAATAGCGATTTGTTGTGTGTAGCATGGGTCTGCATTTAAGTCTTCCAGGACAGGCACAAGTCGCACTTATTACGTTTGCTTGATCGCTTCCGCTCTTTAATTTAACAAGAGCATCATCAGAAACTCTAGAATTTATAGTTTAAAGTACAGTAGATCCCTTTTAAATTAAAGAGAAAAACCAGTCAGCAAAACATACTGACTGTGGCAGTCCTGATAAACTTAATTTCAGCAGTCGTTGTTTCTTCTGCAGGCAATGCCTCCTGTCACTACACTGGGGTATAGAGTGGAACATGGAGACAGCATTAAAGCAAAAGAGTTTTATCGTGAAGGGGAATATCTATGGGCCCCTAGGTACTGTGGTTATAAAAACAAAGTGGAAAGACCAGATGCTTGGCGGGGAATAATGTAGTTACTAGAAAGTGATATCCACGATACGGCAAAGGAATTGGTGTCTTTATTGACGTCTTTTCGCCTTGAACCACAAAGAGAAAAAAACAAAATTGGGAATGATTATTAACTTTCTGCTGTTGGTCCAGCTCTAGGAAAAGTGGAAATTTTAGGGCCTCCACAATTCAGTAACAATTCTAAATTCATTAGGAAAAAAGTTATGAAACAGCCCATATTCCAGTTCAGCTTCAATATAGATATTAATTTTGTCCCACCACAGTGGTCCAAACTTTATTAATGAGAGGCCGTCCACCGGCGTCGTTTCTTCATCTCATTTCTTTGACGATCAGGTCTGCAAGGAGTAAAATAAACGCTGCACGTGTGACGACTGCTAAATCCTCTTCCTCCCTCATAATATCGGCCGGTGAAATTCTAATTAAAATGCTACTTCATGACAATAACAAAAGGAGGCGGCGTGAGGCGGCGTCGGCAAGTTATCAGAGCCAGCGTGATTTCACAAGACCCAATGCCTTCTACGCAAGCCCGTCGTTTCGTGTGGACGAGAAGCCTAACGGCAATACATTGGCGACCAACGTTCGGCCGAATATCCAGCTCGCTCTCGTTGGCCTACTGCGTACACGCCTTAAAACGTCGGGTATACAGTATTGCGGGGTCGCTCATGACGAGTTAAAAGTCGAAATTGCCACACTGAAACGTTTTATTCGACATATCACATTTTTCAATCGAAACAGTAGACACATTCGTCGCTTGTGTCATTATCTCTATCACAAGGGTCACTGTCGGTCTGTCCACTGGGATATGGTTCGAAAAGCAGATCTTTTACCTTAGGTGGCGTCTATATACGTATCTTTAATTCTCATTTTGTGGGATCTCGAGATAAGTGAATCCAAAGATGGGTTGAATCCAAAGATGGGTCATGCATCGTTTCCTCACGGGAATGGGAGGCGCCGGATCTCCTCATCCCGAGCTTCTTCCACATCTTCAGATGACCGACCAATCGGCAACGGTGCAGCTTCGATTGCGACAGTTCCGTGCACCAAAACTATGGGGGCTGATGTCGGTATTGGCGATACTTCAGAATATTGTGAACTCGGTCACGAAGACACCCGACTTTCGAGAAACATACATTTTTTTCAGAGTTCTTGACACATTTGCTGCATAGTACTCGGGAAAATTTCAATGCCTTAAAAAAAAAGGGAGGGGGCTGTTCTGAATAGCTCCCCAAGAGTTCTCCAGAAAACCATAATGATTTTTTTGTACAAATAATGATTTATGAGATAACTGTAATATGTGGGACCCATTTTTACTGTGTGGCACCGCCGCATGGAATAAATTGACCGTCCACTATAAATGTGCAAACATTCGCTCACAGATGATGCATTTATACTCGTTGGTTATACTACGAAGGTAGCAGAAGAGACACTTATAACAGTGGAGCCACGCAGAGGAAATTTTGTAGCCAAAAATTTCGGATAATATTGGTAGTAGTTTAGTTTTAAGTAGTAACACGTGATTACACCTGTTAAAAATGTCGTAAACATACCTTCAGGAGTGCTGACAATTTATATTTACCTTGACACCTGGGAAGGACCATTACCACATATTAAACAGGCCACACGAAAAGTATCTAAAAAAATGTGTCGCTGTCCGCTCTACTGTTTACCCGCAGCTGTCACGGCACGTATCATTTCCACTTGTTGCTGAAATGCCACCTCAGCATTGGACAACTGTGGACTAGTGCTATCTACATAAGATTTCGCGCGACTGAAGTCGTAACACCAATCTTTTTCCATTTCTATTTTGCCCAGGTTTTGAAGCGCGTTGGCCATCTGTGCGGAATAGTGACGGCATCCAGGGACAAGGCTGCTAAAAACTATTTAAGATGTCGTTCCCAAACTGGCCAACAGACACAATAGGTGTGGCTTCTGACGTAGAACCTTCAGCCATATCTCCAAATAGCCATGGGAACAAAGATTAATATACCTGTACATTTCCCCGGATAATGAACTACGACAAAATTTTTTAACTGTTCAAATTTCCTTCCTGTACAGCAAATATGACGCCTCCACGCTTTCAGTTATTCGCACGACTGCCGGCCGGTGTGGCCAAGCGGTTAAAGGCGCTACAGTCTGGAACCACGTGACCGCTACGGTAGCAGGTTCGAATCCTGCCTCGGGCATGGATGTGTGTGATGTCCTTAGGTTAGTTAGGTTTAAGTAGTTCTAAGTTCTAGCGGACTGATGACCTTAGAAGTTAAGTCCCATAGTGCTCAGAGCCATTCGCACGACTAAGGAAACTTTTGGCAGGAATTTGCTTTGTCCTGTTAATAAGTTAGGGGGTCCTTAGACACCCATTTTCTGTACATGATAAAATCACTCATCATTGATGAAAATAACTCACTGAAGAAACACCGGACTGTATTCAAACACATGAAAAGTTAATACGTTGAGAATTAAGTATCTTTTTAAGAACAACAAACACTTTCTTTCACTGCTAGGCTGAGAAACTTCCTCTTTGGTCTCGTGCGTTGCGTCAACAGAGGAACGCACTCACGTGACGACCGAGGTGAACGCAACACCCACGGACACAGGGTTGTCACCGACCCACATGGAAAACTGAACCTCCAAGTTCAGAGAGAAATAGAGCATGGGAATTATCTTCTTCGAGTAACACCGCAGTGAGTGATTTCAACCGGACGCTTCTTTGGCGACAAGAATCTTGATGTCAGAACTTATTTATTTAACCTGCTCCACAGTTGCAAATAACAGAGTAACGTGACCGGAGACAACAACTGCTCGCCTTGTCCCCTGCCATTCGCAGAGAAAACTCAGGGGAATGGAATGGAGACTCCTAGGATACGAGTGAGAAACGCTAACCACGAGGCTGCGCAGGCGGCAGGGGTACTGTCCACCACCACGAGTCATTTGCGGTTCTATTTCATTCGCGCACAGGGACACAAGGAACAATGTCTCGGTATGCGCGCCAGTCGCTCTTTCCACGTCCTAGTGCTTCCGATACGACAGAGGCAGTGGAACTGTTGCACTGTCTACTTCGAATACCAGTCCTCTAAATTTAGCCAACAAGCCGCGCGGATTGGCCGCGAGGTTTGAGGCGCCCTGTCGCGGACTGCGCAGCCGCTCTCGCCACAGGTTCGAATCCTCCCTCGGGCATGGGTGTGTGTGTTGTTCTTAGCATAAGTTAGTTTAAATAGTGTGTAAGTCTAGGGACCGATGACCTCAGCAGTTTGGTCCCTTAGGAATTCACACACATTTGAACATTTACCCAACAAGGCTTCCTGCTAACATCTGTTCATTTTCCAGCGATTACTATTTAATTTCTCCGAGTACATCTTTTACACCTGTATGAGGAATATCGATCGTAGTAATGCATCACAGAAGAACTTCTTTGACTAATGTCAAGCTTTCTTGTTATGTACCCTACATACTGAAGTAGTATTCTAGCTGGCGGCTCAAATGTCTTCTCCTTAACATATGCACTGCACTATCCCGGTACCCACCTATTAAACCTATTATTCAATTCAGCTTCATAACCTCTGCCATCACGTTTTCGTTCCATATCATATTGCTTCCAAGTATTATAACCTGACAGTTTTTACTTTTGTAATCAATCCCCTAATTAGGTGACAGCCCGCAAAGCTGACCACAGTCGAAATAGTGGAACAAGACGCGGACCACCATTGAAAGAAAAGATGCAATGAATGTGTAATTTGCTACATGAATACTATACTCTCTGTGTATGTCTTGCCACAGAACATAAATTGTTTTTATGTTTATAAAATTCTTGTATACCGTTCGTTTTCAAATCACAGTTGTACATTTTTACAGTGTGACTGATTTAGATATCCCCGTATCATCTTCAAGCCTATGTATTTGCGTCAGCAGCTACTCGTGTCTGTATCGCACTACACATCAAAATGCGTATTTCAAAAAAGTGGTTCAAATGGCTCTGAGCACTATGGGACTTAACACCTGAGGTCATCAGTCCCGTAGAACTTAGTACTTAAACCTAACTAACCTAAGGACATCACACACATCCATGCCCGAGGCAGGATTCGAACGTGCGACCGTAGCGGTCTCGCGGTTCCAGACTGAAGCGCCTAGAACCGCTCGGCCACAACGGCCGGCCAAAATGTGTATTTATTCATGACTTCATATAGGGGCGATCAAAAAGTTCCCGTTTGTAGGCAGTGCGGTCTCGAATCGGTATGCCAATCAGGCGAAATCGCCGTGAACACACAATCATCCCACCGATACACCCGCCTGAAGATACCCTCATAGTAAAAGTGCTCAGAGCCAAGGTGTTCTTTAAGGGACTTAAAGCGTGATAAAATCGCATGGGGAGAGATCAAGGTTATAGGACGGGTGCTCGAGTGCCTCCCACTTGAATCGGCGTAACTTTTGCATTAAGACATTTGCGATATGGGGACGCGCGTTATCACGAAGCAGCAGCACCCATTTCACAATGGTGTTTTTAGACTGACATACTGCCCCATACATATTCTTTATTCTGCGACGGATTTCTTTGTCCTTCGGCAGCCACGAAAGAATAACAGCACGTTGGCTGTGTGTGGAAGCATTTGGTAATAACGTTGCCATAGTTCACGTTCCCGCATTTACCGCACGCACGCTGGAAGGGCACGAATCACACACGAATCTTTTGCCTACATGTCGGCGCTTGTATACCCCCAACAGAGTCGCGTTACGTTGCATATACAGAGGGGTAAAAAAAATGTATCCACAGTTTAAAAATCCATAACTTGCAAACTATTTGACGGAATTGTATCATTTTTGGTGAAAATGTAGCTTAAAGTCCAACTTAAAGATATCACTGTAGGTGTTCGAAATGGTCACCATTAACATCCACGCACAAACGATGCCGCCGAACTGCAGCACGAACTACTGACTGCAACGTGTTCAGTTCGATATTTGCACATGAATGTACGATGGATTCTCGAAGTTCGTCCAATGTGCGTGGCTTTTGTCGATAAACGACGTCCTTTAGTGTTCCCCACAGGTAAAGGTCCAGAGGAGCTGGGTCTGGGGAACGTGGTGGATACTCCACAGCACCTCTATGGCCTATCCATCTTCCTGGTAGATTTTCGTCGAGATACGCCCTAACACGATTTTCGTAGTGGGCTGGGGCACCATCTTGTTCTCTTCCGTCTCCATACAAGTATCGCATAGTAGGTAAAATGGATGTCTCAAGCTTCTGAAAGTACACCTCACCGGTAACTGTGCCGTCAAAGAAGAATGGCCCAATCAAGCCCCGATAAGACAACCCACTCCACACATTTACTCCTGGCAGATTCACGGCTTTGTCTACATGGACGTTCGGATTTTCGGCGGCCCAGTAGATGCAGTTGTGACGATTTACTGTACCATTGAGTTTGAACTGTGCCTCATCAGACCACACAATAATCTCTGCAGACTCTTCATTGTTGCGCACCATGTTAGTAAACCACTCGCAGTACTCCATTCTTCGATCTGGGTCGTCCTCGTTCATTGCGTGTAGCAATCGTGGGATGTAGCACTTCCACTTTGCTGTCTTCAAAATTCACCGAACACTTGAGCGACTCACTCCAGTTTCATGGGCACACTGTTGTTGTTTGTGTACATCTTTATCACAGCCGTCGGCTTCAAATTTGTCTCGAATGCGACGAATCGTTAAACGCGTCGGTGGCTCTGTTTGATACTCATTTCGCCATTACCGTTGAACCTCATTAATGTTTTCGTACTTAAAGTACCACTTCAAAACTGACTTCCTTTCCTCGAATGTAAGCCTTGCGCTAGCCATGTTTACTCGACTAACTAGGTGCAACTAAGAACAAAACACTAACTGGCGACTATCATCTGAAAGAAACAAAACAACGCAATACACCGCTTGTGTGGCGATTGCCGGAACTACAAACTATTACACTACCAAAGATGAGACAACTCCGACAATTAGTTTGCCAGTTATGGACTTTTAAACAGTGGATACGTTTTTTTGGACCCCTCTGTATATCACCTGAAGACGCTAGCAGCATCGCCCTCAAACAGAAACGTTTTACCGCACCTTATAATTACCATCTACACGATGCTCTCTGGGCACCCTAAAAGCAAGTAAAAATTCACTCAGTAACATGAAAGCTCATACTGATGTGGTCTAAGGTGAGAGCAATAGAAAATCCATTTTCGTCTTTCTTGTTAGACTGAACTTCCACCGACGTTCCTCCTACGGCATCACTAACCATACCATGGGCATCTACAGAACTTAATGTGAGAGCGGCGATTCTGAAATTGCCATTTAAGATAAAACTCATTCGGTAATAAGTCTGAGAGTACATGAAGTAGTCAGGAAAATTGTTTAGTTCCTGAATTAATAATTGTACTAGACACTGAATCTTAAAAATATCAAACAGAAAAAGAGAACGACTGAGAAAACCCTTAATAAAATCAATAAAACTAAGTTTGAAAGCAGTACGAAGAAGGGACACTGAATAGATTTTGCGAATGCTCTGTCAATCTTCTTATCCGCCTTGGCTACAGTGTAGCAACGAAACTGCCTTGCTGCCAAAGAAGAGGCATAATGTCCCATGAGCAGCCTGCCAACCAAACCCAAGTCGTATAGAGGTTGCTGAAGAAGCAGCATTTCCCGTCGACCTCGGCACTCTGCGCTTTAGTAGAATCCCATTCAGTCGTTGCTAGAGTTCTTTGATAAATAAGAAGTTTGTTTCCAAATTCCTGGACGTTTCATCCGAACACTGGTGTCTAGAATCCTCTTCTATATTTACTAACATCTGCTTCCAATGTATCTCTCGTGATTGCACAAATGATATTATTAGACAGTCACACATCACATCAATCATTTTGCTCCATCGCCAAATGATCGAATCGGATGGCGCAGTGATAAAGACACTAGATTCGCATTTGGGAGGACAGAGATTCATATCCCCGTCCAGCCATGCCGATAATCATAGCCCCCCTAAAACCGTGCGAGGCAAGTGCCACACATGGTTCCTTCAGAGAGAACACGGTCGATTTACTTTCGTTTCCCAATCCGAGATTGTGCTGCGTCTCTGCTGACGTCGCAGTCGGCGGGAACTTAAATTTTCTTCCCTCCTTCCAATTCTTTTACAGAAAATATGTAGTTCTGCTGTAAACGCGCGAAACGGAATTGTAGGAAGTACAATTAATGTACTATTCGTAAACGAGAAAACCTTGATGTACTGTTTCGACGGAAAAGAATTCAGCTATTATTCAGAATATTAGCCACTTCCAGTGCTATGATTTTCTTCTAGAGCTACGCCTTCGTGCTTGTCACCTCTGTCATCCAAGTCCGTATTGTTTCTCATTGCGTTGGAAGCGTATATTCTGCTCGAGACTGACATGTTTACGCTTGCAGAAGATACGGGTCGTAGGTCATTGCGGAAAAACATCAGTGACAGACAGGAATAAAAAAGAGCTTTATATTCAAGGTGAACCTATGTCCTATATGTTTGTACCACAGTCACGGAAAACTCGAACTACGAGGAAGAGTTGAGGATGCCTCGCAATCTGCAGCGTCTTGAGTTGTAACTCTAGCGACATGCTTCCTCGAAATGGTGCTTTCTGTAGTCATCAGCAAGTGCGAAATAAAAGACGCGCCGTTTGCAAAAGGAACGAAAACTACGAGGGCAGGTGTGTGTTTCCGACATTTGATTGGTGCCTACAAGCACCGACCGCCTGCAGAGGGCAGCTGTTGCGCGGAGTGTAACGCAGAGCCATCTGTGTTGTTGCAGATGAACCAGCAGTGCAAGGTGTGCGGCGAGCCTGCGGCTGGTTTCCACTTCGGCGCCTTCACCTGCGAGGGTTGCAAGGTGAGTTTCACGATATCAATACTGCCACGCATAAATTAAAACTAATTACGGAGAAGAAGAAAGTAAAACTTGTGCGTCCCGCCGTTTACTCTACCTGTAATACGGCAGCTGAAATAAATTGTAACTATAACATTTGAAAATATGGTCTCTACTTCTCCACATATTTCCGATAATTTTATTTTATTTTTATAGCTTCTATTAACTAATTCGGCATTAAGCCTTATGCTTTGTCCGTTCGCTCATGTCTTTTTAAGGTGACGTACCTCAATAAGAACAGAAGCCTTAGAAGATGACTGTGTTGTTCGTCTGTTTAGCCCCTTTTTTCTACGGAAAGGATCGACATGTCAAGCTAAAATTTATGGCACATACGAAGGTTTATGAATCTTTGACTGCGCAATAATTGTAAGCTTCTAAGTCAGTCCAGTCGAAAGATACGGCCATTTATGTCACATATTTTGATATTCGCTAACTCACTCATCAAAACCTATAGGGTACTTCGCGTTAACCTAGAATCATGGTTTGGCGAGAAGCACTATTTCGCAACACAAACGAAGGAAAAGTGCGGAAATTGTTAATTTGTAATTATATCACACGAAAAAATTGTCATTTGTTATCAAACTTTCATGTCATTTTTCGGTAGACTATTTGTCCGTCTGTCTGTTAAGACCCTTCTTTCTCGGGGATAGGTAGATGTATCAAGTTGAAATTTGTCACATACTAAGGTCTTCAGCCCCTTGGGGGCGCAATAACAGGCAAAAATCGTTGAGATCTCGATTCCCAGAATCCATGAACTGTCTATATACGGAATGAAGTTTGCTCGGAATCGTAAGTGCACTATTGCTACTAACAACTGGCCACTTTATATATAAGCAGTTTGCACCGGTAAAGTGGAGAAGATGCTTTCGACGATAAGACGCCCATTAGTAATTTTGTGACTGAAGGCCAAACATTACGACCCTCTGTATCTTTTGTTCTCATTCTGTAGAATACAATGGGGTTATTGTATGTTATCTCCGCGCTATAATCGTGGTAGGTATCTCACGGTAAAGATGAACGCAGCTGTTGGCAGTTCTCAATTCTTACTATGGGCACTTCTTCGGGATAGGAAGAAATGAGAAAGAAGTTTCTGGAGCGTGTTCATTTCTGGATAGTGTAATCAGCTTATGTATAGTCAGATCTGTCAACAGCTCGCCAAACGCAAGACTCTAGGGGGAAAATGCACTCTTTAGTACTAATTAAATAGCTGTTCTGATTTTAAACAATATCTTTATTCTTTGGTTCTTTCTGGACTGAATTAGCTGCCCTGCTCTCGATAGTAAATCAGAACACTCAGATGTCTCCGTTCTGAGTCACTAAATAACGGGCATTTTTCCTGTCTCCCACCCATTATAAATCGGACTAAGCAAGAAGACATCAGCATCTCTTCATGACCCAGAAAAATATAAACAGCTCTTCCCTCTTGATCTGAGAAAGAAACTTGTACAAATACTTATACTTCCAGTTACTGATTACAGCGATGTTGTCCTGCAAGGTCTTTCTCAGCAAAGCTCGCCGCGCCTGGAACTAGTTATGAATGCCTGTGTTCGTTATATCTGCGATGTTCGACTCTTTGACCATATTTCACGTTCATATGCACGGTTATCTTAGATGCTTGCATACAAGAGCAGAGATTTCCATACCCTTTGTCTTCTGTATTGTCTTATCAACATACACTGTTCCTCACATCTCTTCTCGACCTTAAAGCTCTTGTCTGAACAACATGGCAGAAACATCCGTTTCCATCAGAGCAAAATCCTTTCTGTCTCTTATTCATCGTTCAGCCACTTTCTCGAAGTCCTTCCCAGTAGCAGGAACCCGACTCTGGAATAACCTTCCGCATTAAATTAGGGAACTGAATAATATTTCCAGCTTCAGAAGGCAGTTCATGGCACAACTACTAAAGTAACAATCCCCTTTACGCACACGTTACCTGTGTACAACCTTCTTTCCAACCAGATCTTTCTCGTTTACCAGCTTTCATAGCTGATGCAGTCTCCTTAAATTTCCGTTCCCCAGAACTGACTGCTTCAGAAAAAATCTATTTTGTATACCTATAAATTCTTCTTATATGTGACACCATCGTTACTGTCATTACTGCCATTATTATTATCAATTTCAATTATTACTGTAATTACCATTAGTAGCAACTGCTGCAGAATCACAAGTACTACTAGTATTAACTTTATTAGTTCATAGTCAGTGTTATTTATTCACATTGTCACTGCATACATTCACAGCACTGTTTGTCATATTAAAATTGTTATTTGTTAGGTAAGTATGATGGAAATTATGCTGTATGTGTGAAACACCGGTCCGATATAAGAGAGGACTTGATGGCCCTAATCAGGTTAAATAAATTAGTAAATTAAAAATAATAGCACTTTATTCTCACGAAGTAATGAGTGCTACCGACCGGGAATGTCAAACTGATTCCAAAGTTTTAGATTTCCAGAAAGCTTTCGACACCGTTCCTCATAAGGGGCTTCTAATCAAATTATGTGGCTACGGAATATCGTCTCGGTTGTGCGACTGGACTTGCGACTTCCTGTCATAAAGTTCACAGTTCATAATAACTGACGGGAAGCTATCCAGTAAAACAGAAATGATATTTGGCGTTCCCCAAGAAAGTGTTATAGGTCCTCTGTTGTTCCTGATCTACGTAAAAGATTTAGGAAACAATCTGAGCAGCTCTCTTAGATTATTTGCAGATGATACTGTCATTTGTCGTCTTGTTAAGTCATCAGATGATCAAAACCAGTTGCAAAATGACTTAGACAAGATATATGTACGTTACGAAACTTGTCAGTGAAGAAATACACATGAATCCTAAAAGCAGTCCATTAAATTTCGGTTACACGATAAATCATACAAATCTGAAAGCAGGAATTCAACTAAATACTTAGGGATTACAATGACGAATAACTTAAATTGGAACGAAAAAATGGTTCAAATGGCTCTGAGCACTATGGGACTTAACTTCTAAGGTCATCAGTCCCCTAGAACTTAGAACCACTTAAACCTAACTAACCTAAGGACATCACACACATCCATGCCCGAGGCAGGATTCGAACCTGCGACCGTAACGGTGTCGCGGCTCCATACCGTAGAGCCTAGAACCGCTCGGCCACCCCGGCCGGCTAAATTGGAACGGTCAGATAGGTAATGTTGTGGGGAAAGCTAACCACAGATTGCCATTTATTGGCAGAACATTTAGAAAATGTAACATGTCTACTAAAGATACTGCCTGCACTACCCTTGCCCGTCCTCTTCTGGAGTATTGCTGCACGATATCGTATCCACATCAATTAGGATTGACGAAAGAGATCGAAAAAAATTCAGAGAAGGGCAGATAGTTTTGAACTATCGCGAAACAAGGGAGAGAGTGCCATGCATAAGATACATAAATTGGTATGCGAATCAATAAAACAAAGGCATTTTTAGTTGCGGCAGCATCTTCTTGTGAAATTCCAATCTCCAAATTACTCTGCCGAATGCGAAAATAGTTTATTGTCGCCTACCTACATAGGGAGAAATTATGATCACAATAAAATAAGAGAAATCAGAGCTCGCAGGAACGACTTAAAAGTTCGTTTTTCCTGTGCGCTGTTCGAGAATTGGAACGGTGGACAAATAGCTTGAGGTGGTTCGACGAACCCTCTCCAGGCACATTATTGTGAGTTACAGAGTAATCAATTGGATGTAGATGTAGATATAGATACTGTATCATCTATATCAGTGATGTTTGTGTGAAGAAGTCCAGATCCTTTAGAGGGCTCCAGATCTTTTATACTAGGTAGTCAAAGTTTTAATTATCACCAATAATAAAATCAGACAGTGACTCTGGAACTAGGTAATGGATTCAGTTCTTCTCTAAGCATTCTTCACGCAATTTTTCCCAACCGTGTCTGTAGCGGAGACCGTGGTATAAGATACCTGCCCTTCGTCTGTCCAGGGAACATTTCACCTCGAAAAACATATCACCTTTGCTCTGGAAACGGTTGCCCAGCAACTGTTTCTTCGTCCAAGGAAAGAGGAATAGATCAGTGAATGGCCTGTCAAGACAATAAGGAGCGATGAGGCAAAATACGATAATGTCCCGCCGACATCGAGGTCATCAGAGACGGAGCATAAACTCGCACTGATTGAGGAATGGGGCAGCCAATTAAGGGTGCCCTTGCAGTGGAGCGATTTAGGGAAATCATTGGAAGCCTAAATCTGAATGGCCGAACGCGGAATTTAACCGTCGACCTCCCGAATGTGAGCCCACTGAGCTAACCACTGTACCATCTTGCTCAATCCGTACAGGATGAACGGGGACGACGAAAATAGCGGAATCCAGTTGATGTCGACCTACTCCACGTTAAAAGAAAGTCGTGTTAGATGTTGAAAACTGATCCGCGACTGATTTTCACTTTTCACGTTATAGCCTCCATTCTGAAACGCCGATCTTCGAGCATCAAGATCTCCCCTAGCGATTCCCGGGTCTTCACAGAGAGATGGTCTGTCATTTTGTCCTCTGTCTTTCAGGTTTGTTTGAGAACTCTGGGCATTATTGCCGGACACAGCTACCAAAGCGTGGAATTTTGCAGCATTGTTCCCTTTCGAATACAGCAGACATTTACTGCGCGATACTTCACTTTATCTATGGGACTGAGACGCTTTGTTTTGGTTAAGCCGTCGGCACACGGGACGAGCTGGTTAAGGTGATTTTGGATTCTCAGCGCTCTGCAGCGGCATTTGTCGGCTTTATTTTGGCTCTTAAACCATACAGTTCGTTCTCGAAAATGGACACACGTAAAATTCCTACGTTAACTCTATTAAAACGCGCGTTTCCTTCCTTGTCCGTATGCTAGTCATGTCTGTGGTATACATAAATAAAAACTTCGATACCCGTGAACACGTAATACGAGAAAAAGGAAGGAAACATGTCTAGTCACTAAGTGCATCAGCTTACAGAAGTTTACCAAGTCGGACAAACTCTCTCCTTACAGTTAGAGCACTTTTATTTGACTTCATGAAGGCATTTGACACCAACCCGCACTGCGCTTACCGAATATAGAACCAGATTTGCGACTGGATTCAAGACATGCAGATAGCACTCAATACGTCCCTCTTAACTGCACAATATCGACGGATGTAAATATAACGTATGGAATACTCCTACGTATATCTCGCGAAGAGACCATGAGGATAAAATCAGAGAGATTAGAGCCCACACAGAAGCATACCGACAATCCTTCTTTCCACGAACAATACGAGACTGGAATATAAGGGAGAACCGATAGAGGTACTCAGGGTACCCTCCGCCACACACTGTCAGGAGGCTTGCGGAGTATGGATGTAGATGTAGATGTAGAGTACCCAAAGGAAGTATGACAGGACCGTTACGGTTGCCAATGAACTGGTATACAAACTATCTAGTAGAAAGTGTCGAAAGCTTTTTAAGAGTATGTTCAGATATGAGATTTTCACTCTGCAGAGAAGTGTGCGCTGATATGAAACTTCCTGGCAAATTAAAACTGTCTGCCGGACCGACACTCGAACTCGAGACCTTTGCCTTTCGCGGGCAAGTGCTCTACCATCTGAGCTAACCAAGCACGACTCACGACTTGTCCTCACAGCTTCAATTCTGCCATTACCTCGTCTCCTACCTTCCAAACTTCACAGAAGCTCTTCTGCATACCTCGCAGAACTAGCACTCCTGGAAGAAAGGATATTGCGGTGACATGGCTTAGCCACAGCCTTGGGGATGTTTCCAGACTAGCTTTTTGACTACCCTCGCACACTGGGAATACATCGGACCGTCACACGCTCAGTGAACTTACGGAAAGGGAGGGCCTTACGCAAGCTGAGGGCAGTGCGGCGCTCACAGCGGATCGGAGGTGCGGGTGGCACCTTGCTGCTCCCGGAAGGAAGAGCGTGACTCAGCGCCCGCGTTGCGACAGGCTGCGCGGCTCGGCGGCCAGATTGGTTTCTCTGGCGGGGCTGACCTTACCCCGTGGCCGGAGAAATCCCCGAGAATACGGCGCGCCATTCAGCCGGAGAGAGCCGCGCCACGCGTCAGCAACCACCGGAGCGACACTGCGTCCCACCCCACGTCGTATGTGGAGGCACACATGTCTGCTTTGCGAGTCCCTGTTACGCGTCAAAATCGTGTGTGAGCTGAAACGATAACTCTGGACATGAGGTTTCGGTGCTACAACGCAGAGTGCACGCTGGCCCTGTGTTCTGAGGCATTGGGAGACATACACACGGTGGGAGGAGGCCCTTCTGGGCTCTGACGCACACCTTCAACCGGCATGCATTTAGATCCATATCTATATTTCCACTCCGCAGGTGACCTGATTACATGCTTTTCCAATAGTGTGGCATTTTCCAAGCTGTCAGTATTCGTGAGCCAATTTTCAATTGTAATTTTCTCCATGCCCCTGCCCTTCCTTATATAATGCCACCTCTCTATCGATTTCAACTAAATTTGCCACAGAAACAAAAGCCTCAAGAGTATCAGCAATGCGAGGGCCAAAATCTTCTAGTTTCAACAGAGCCGAGATGTGAAAAAATGTGTTTTTCAGCCCCTTGCGTATAGGTTCCCCCGCACGTCTGTTACATTGTGTGGGAACTGCATCGGCCTACCAAATCAACCTGCTTTGCAGGGCAGCCTAAAGGTCAGGCGCAAGAAACGATCAGTCATATTGTGTGGAAACTGTATCGGCGTACTAAATCAACCTGCTTTCCAGGGCAGCCTGCACGTCAGGAGCAAGAAACGATTTCCTGGGCCCTAGATGTAGGCTGCGCCATGTGACAGGTATGTTGTGTTGGAGTACTATGGTCTCAGATGAGAGAAGACCGGAAGAAGAATCGGCTGTCGCCTCATTGAAAGAATCATCGTGAGATCTGCCTGCAACGATAGTAAACTTAAAGCTGAATAGCGGACGGAAATTTGTACCCTGTTCTTCTCTAATGCTCTCCACAGCACATCGCTAAGTTAAAATATTTGAAAATAATACGAATACTATAGGACAGTGCGTCTAATTTGATGTTATTAGACGATAATATTGCTGTATAGCGGAAGGAAACATGGAGATACCCATGGAAGCCCGTAACTGAAGTCTGTAGGGAGATTTTGCCCAACTGTGGATGTCAGATTACTGTATTGATGTTGATAAATGTTATAGTATAGTACACTTTTCAGTACGATTCACCTCTTTACTGCCAGTTGTGTCCTTAATATAACTACATTCTATTTTATTTTTTTATTTACTGCTTATTTAGCCCAATCAGATTAGAGCCTATAGCCCTGTCTTACACCTGATCAAGGACAACACATACCTGAGACATTACAAAAACATTCACAGAAATACTAATAATAGTAATAATAATAATAAGAACAAGAACAAGAAGAAGAATACAAGAATAATAACTGACATTAATAATGACAACATTAATTGACAACAATAATAATAATAATAATGATAATGAAAATAATAGTTGACACTGATAATAATAATAATGATAACAATCGTGAAGGGCATTAAGAACGATATACATTAGAACAGCACATTTGAGTACTTGTTTAGCATTATAAAGCTGAAGAGATAAAAAAAGAAGAGAAAACTGAAATGACAGCAACTGTGGCTGTCAGGAAAGAACAGAATTTAAATGAAGAACTCTGCTAACATGGAGCAGGGAAAAAATGTGGGGAAAGGGGGATCGCCGCCGAGAGTGAGTTGTAGACTAGTATATGGGAGATATGGCTATTGCGATAAAAGATGGGCCATTAACTGGCTTTTGAAGTTTCGAAGGAATTTAATTCTCTGATTTTTTGAGGAAGATTGTTCCATAGTGCAATTCCTTATACAGAAAACTGTTTACAGAACACGGCAGTGTTACGTGTTGTTCCTATATCTTAACAAAATCTACCAATAATAATGATCTCAATGTCGGACAGTTTCCGAGGCTTTTTTTGGAAGAAGGAAATGCGCAGAAATGTTTAAGAGTGAAAAAAACTTAATTCTCTAAAATTTTTCTACGGCCTTATTGAAGATTTTTACTCCTTCGTTGTTGTCCGATTGATAATAGTGCAGACAAGCAAGAGAGAACAACTTATTCATGTCATAGAAAGATCGGGCAAGTAGTCCACAACGAAATTTCAGGGAACCTAATTGACTGTGGAATGGATGACAGATATAACATAGAACACGACTCAGGATACAACGCCAAGTTCTCAAAAGCAGTTTGTACCTGAGTTCGCCTTACAGCGAAAACACTCCCGTATTCTTTCAGTCGATAAGTTCCCTGTGCGTAGTGGAAGTACTTCTAATTCCTACAGCTGGCCATAGCATACGTATCCTTCCACACGAGTAAACAGAACATGGAAATATACACCCTCAAAGCTGTTAACCACTAACGAATTACGCTATAAAACCAAAAGAGAAGGTACGTTTTCTTACAAATATTCTCGTATAACAACGGAAAGCAATGCGACTGCCCGTCAGTACAGCAGAATAGCCTGTCGTTCGATCAGCTCGCGTGAAAGCCGCTAACGAACGGCTGTCAAATGTGCCTGCCAGTCAGCACACGAACGCTATACGCAAGTCGTACATGGCGTCTGTTTCATGATACCCTATCCATAACTCACAAATATTCTCAAATCCCGCTGCGATGTCACCATATCTGTTTCGAGTGTCGCGTTCTTAGTATACACAATGAACACCAATTGTAAATCGTCTCAAAAGGAAAGCTTCTGGGGGGAAAAAAGCTTCGCGGTTCAGAACTTCTAGAAAATACATCTGTTCAGTGGAACTTGGCCAAGTTCGATTACCAGTCTATCACATGGCTTGGATCCGTGAGCTACAGGTTCCTGACACGAAGGTCCTGGGTTCAGTCAACAATGACCGTATTGAGTCATGCAAGACTTGTAACATGGTCCGCTCGGCTTCATGCTGTTAAATGATATTTTGTAAATAAGAAGCGACAGTAAAACGCAAGCTGCCGAATTGGTATCAAATCGAACTAGAGAGCGTGCTGAAAAGTAATGCCTCCGATTTCTTTGTGGATAGCTCTTCAAACTTTTTAAATAAAACAAACTTTATTAACCTTCCACATTTTTATTCTTCCTGTCTACACAATTATTTCTCAAGATAGTCACCCTGGCTAAGAGCACATTTCTCCCAACGAGAGAGCGCTTTGTTGATACCGTCACTGTAGAATGATTGATATTTTTGACGGAGAAATAACCTCACTTCTGCTTGCACCGCTTCATAATCATCGAAGCTGTTCTTTAAGTTTTGAAAACAGATAAAAATCAGTTGGCGCCGAGTCGGGACTATGTGGTGGAGAACCCAAGGAACCCAAGGCGGCGGATGGTTGCAGATGTCGCAGCGCTCGTGTTTGTTCTGGTTCCTGTCGCGCTGAAGGACAGGCTCCTCCACGTCCGGGCGAACTCTCCGAATTAGAAGCTCGATTACAGCCTGCTGCTCCTCACGCACCGACACAGTCACGTCACACACTGCCATGCTACGTGCTAGAATTCGGAGCCCTCTAGCGGTAGAGGGCTGGAAATTTGTATAGATGAAGAATAAAGATGTAGAATGTTAATAGCGTTTGATTTTTTCAAAAAGCGTTAAGAATTTTCAGAGAAAAATGGGAGGCATTATTTTCCAGCACGCCCTCGTACTTGCACTAGACTGGGAGCCACTCGATATTTCTCATTCAGTACAAGTGTCAAGTACACTTTACTACGTAATATCAATTTTTCCACGGTCTACAGAAAGTGGCGAAGTTGCTAGTTATATCTGACGAAACCAGTTACCTTAGTGGGTTAAAGCAGGCCTATTAAGGACAATTGTGATGCGTCACGGTAATGAATCTTAACACGAATGAACCGATGCTTCACGGCATCAAGTGAGAGTGGCTGTGTGGGTCGAGTTCCAGTAGTATCACATGATTATACATGCTCTATGACGATGGAACCGTCTCTGAGCGGCCGTCCGAAACATAAGACGTAAAGTTCAGTTACTCACCTTACAAGTTTCAACAAATGTGCGCCAGTATGGAATTTTACCTGATGGCTCAGTTGTTGAATCGATGCCTAAGAAACGAAATTGCTGAAAAATCTCCGATGCACTAAAAAGTAAACATTTATATCTAAGTAATTTGGTATACTGAAATTCAGGGTGCTAAGGAACAATTTCACTCATAAATTAAGAAGATGTGCGGTAGTGTACACAGAGCGGAAAACACGAATTTGAGAAGTAATAAGAAACAACAGATTTTATGCCAAATAACACTTCTTCGTGTCTAAATTCATGTTATCAGGGTGGCATCGGTCCTAAGGTAGGATTTATCCGAGAGGAGGAGAAGACCAAACAGAAAACATTTCCCGAACACGAGAGCACGCACCAATTTTCTAGCCGGCCACTGTGGCCGAGCGGTTCTAGGCGCTTCACTCTGGAACCGCGCAACCGCTGCGGTCGTTGGTTCGAATCCTGCCTCGGGCACGAATGTGTGTGATGTCCTTAAGTTAGTTAGGTTTAAGCAGTTCTAAGTTCTAGGGGACTGATGACCTCAGTTGTTAAGTCCCATAGTGCTCAGAGCCATTTGAACAAATGTTCTGAGATAAAATTCAGAAGTCTCCGTAATATATTATGGAGTTAAATCATGACAAAGTAAGGATTCGATTCAACCATCGAATGATGGCGTCTAACTTGGGGCCCCGAGTGATTCTATTCAAGAAAACAGGATCAGTTTACCGTATCCCCTGGTCAACAAACTACCCAGACTCAGTCTGTTGGACCACCTCGATCGGTCTGTTCGCGCCATGGATCCTCAACCGAGAAACATAGCGCAGCTGGCCACAGCACAGGAGTCCACATGGCTCCACATCACTGTCGGTACCTCACAGCACCACAGTGACTCTCTTCCTGTACATCTCACAGCGGTCTGCACTGCAAAAATGTGCGGTTATTCAGGCTATTGACAGGTGGTGACTGGCCAACGTGTATGAATATGAAACAGTATACTTTTATACAGAGCCCTTCGACGTTCTTCACAAAGCAGATATGAAATCTGATGACCCTTTACGGGCACAGTTACCGCGGAGTTTTGAGAATGAGGACAACTCGACTATGGGCTAAGATCGCTACAGACCCGCGAAAGTGGGCAAGGGCCGCAGAACAAAAGCCGTAGCGGCGATGCGCCGTTTCCGGCGCGTGGCTTACCGTATTGTCTCGGGCGTTGCGAAAGACGCGGCCGGTCTGTGAGACGCAGCCCAGCCCAGCCCATCCCATCGAAGCAGGCGCTGCTTGCTCCAGCGGTAGCTTTCTACCGCTGCAGCGGCACGCACGGGCCCCCTCCTTGTCGCAACCTGGTCTTCCTCTTACCACAGGGCTTCAAATGGGAGCTTCCGGGAATATCTTTAGTAAGCTGAGCTGACCGGACGTAATATTTGTACGATCTTTAAAAGAGCACAGTGGTCACTCCAAGCGTTGTGAGTGCTATGTAAGTGGTACCATCCAGCCATGGGACCCACTTAAGTCGACTTAAATTGTGGCAGTGAAGTTTTGGGTTCAGTGCAACAAGACTGCTCGACGTGGAGACGTGTCAGACTGGCTGATAGGAGCCATCGTGTCTGGTCCTGACTATGATCACACAGAGAATAAAGTTGTCCGCTTTGTTGGTGTATGAAAGTGGACGTATCATTTATAACTGTAAGTTTAATGTAATAAATCTTATAAAGCGTTAAAACCCCGATATTCATCTATAAACATCCTGTATTTTCTAGAAGTTCTGAACCGCGAAACTTTTTTCCCCAGAAGCTTTCCTTTTGAGACGATTTACAATTGATATTTATTGTGTACATTAAGAACGTGTCTAAAACGAGTGTTGCACCACTGGCAGTTATGTAACACGGCGTGCGAATAGTGGTTGTAGTAAAGATCCTAATCAGCAGAGATTATCGCTTTCTGATTCGTTATACGTTGCTGCTATCAGTGACTAATCCTGTTTCCGCGCAAACTCTGTCAAGGGAAAAGCTTTCGATGGACATCCGGGGTGGGTACATCGTAAAAGGCCTTTGTTCACAGTAGCTTACAAAACTGAACTTCTTCGGTGGGGTAAACGACACTGACAGTAGCTGACTGGAAGTGTGTAGAGCGACCCAACATGTAGCAACACAGGCCATTTTCAAAAAGCGCAAAGCGTATAGTGCAGCGACGGTCGCATGAAGGTTTTAACTTACACTATGTGTAAGGTGTTATGAGCGATTTGTAGTATGAGTTGCTCTCGCTGCTTCAGGTTCCTTAATCATGAGAAAGATCTCAGTATTCTTCATGACCAAGTGGCCTCGTTCCTTCCACACATTCATAATTACGCTGTGGACGTTTTCGTCTTCCGAAATGTTAACTTCCGTGTACAATAGGCTACACCCTATGTTTCTGGTATGACAGACACTCAAGCACCCATCACGCTTCGACTGCTTCGTTCAGGTCGATGGGCTGAATTCCTGCCAGAGGTCGAAATTCTTCACTCTACACTTGTATGTTATCAAGATGAGTTCTGGTGCAGATGACGATCTTATCACATAAGGTGTCAGGTTACACATCCAGGGCTAGGGTACCCACTTGGGCGACTTTTATTCTAAGCCAAACTCCACTCACCTCACCCCAGGCAACCACTGGGAATTGAACAAGGTCACCCGGAGAAACTCTTCACACATCTTAAGTAATAGTGCGAGTTTTATTCAAGTCTATCATGTAACTCGATAGTGGTCCCCCGTATTATTGTGCTTCCATTGGCTAAGAGAGAGAGGGAAATGTTTCCCGCCAATTTTATATCATGTGACCAGTATCGAGTTACATCATGGCCTTGACATAACTCGCACGGTTGCCTAAGTTGTTTGTGGGGAGCGTTCCTTTGAGTGACCTTTATCAAGTGGTTCCCCAGGGGGAGGAGAGTGGGGATGACCTTTAATATTAATTGTTCAAGTGGCACCGGATGTGTAACCTGACATCAGATGTAATAAGATAGTTACTGCGCCACAACTCACCTTGATAATCTGCTTGAATTTACCTAGTCTTCAGCTCTCAATGATGTGGACAAATTCCAGGATCGGGAACAATACGTAATTCAGATTCCACGTTAAGTTGTAGGTCTACTTTACCTACTAGGATTACTGGGGTGGGTTAGATATACACTTCGTGAACAAAAGTATCCGGACACCCACAAAACATACGTTTTTTATATTATGTGGATTGTGTTGCCACCTACTGCCAGGTAGTCCATATCAGAGAGCTCAGTAGTCATCAGATATTGTGAGAGAACAGAATGGGGCGCTCCGTGGAACTCACGGGCTTCGAACGTGGTCAGGTGATTGGGTGTCACTTGTGCCATACGTCTGTACACGAGATTTCCACACTCCTAAACATCCCTAAGTACACTGTTTCCGATGTGAGAGTGAAGTGGAAACGTCGAGGGATACGTACAGCACAAAAGCGTACAGGCCGAAAAAAATGGTTCAAATGGCTCTGAGCACTATGGGACTCAACTGCTGAGGTTATTAGTCCCCTAGAACTTAGAACTAGTTAAACCTAACTAACCTAAGGACATCACAAACATCCATGCCCGAGGCAGGATTCGAACCTGCGACCGTAACGGTCTTGCGGTTCCAGACTGCAGCGCCTTTAACCGCACGGCCACTTCGGCCGGCCGTACAGGCCGACCTCGTCTGTTGACTGACAAGAGACCGCCGACAGTTGAAGAGGGTCGTAATGTGTAATAGGCAGACATCTATCCATACCATCACACTGGGATTCCAAACTGCATCAGGATCCACTGCAAGTACTATGACAGTTATGTATGAAGTGATAAAACTTGGATTTCATGGTCGAGCGGCTGTTCACAAGCCACACGTCACACCGGTAAATTCCAAACAACGCCTCACTTGGTGTAAGAAGCGTAAACATTGGACGATTGAACAGTGGAGAAACGTTGTGTGGCGCGACGAATCACGGTACACAATGTGGCGATCCAATGGCAGGGTGTGGGTATGGCGAAAGCCCGGTGAACGTCATCTGCCAGCGTGTGTAGTGCCAACAGTAAAATTCGGAGGCGGTGGTGTTATGGAGAGGCACTATCACAGCACAGGCCTACATTGATGTTTTAAGCACCTTCTTGCTTTCCACTGTTGAAGAGCAGTTCGGGAATGGAGATATTCCAATACGATCGAGCACCTGTTCATAACGCAGGGCCAGTGGCGGAGTGGTAACACGACAATAACATCCCTGTAATGGACTGGCCTGCACAGAGTCTTGACCTGAAACTTACAGAAAACCTTTGGGATTTTTTGAAACGGCAACTTCGTGGCAGGCCTCACCGACCGACATCGATACCTCTCCTCAGTGCAACACTCTGTGAAGAATGGGTTGCCATTCCCTAAGAAACCTTCCAGCGCCTGATTGAACATATGCCTGCGAGAATGGAAGCTGTCATCAAGGCTAAGGGTGGGCCAACACCGTACTGGATACCAGCATTAACAGTGGAGGGCGCCACGAACTTGTAAGTTATTTTCAGCCAGGTGTCCCGGTGCTTTTGATCACATAGTGTATGCAAAGCACTGAAGTAGGGACCAATTGAAAGACTTCTACTAGGCAGCTGGACATCCCTCTTGAGGAACTCCCAGACAGTCACGTTATACGACTATTTAATTATTTAACTCAGGAAAGCTATCTACAGATATTTGGAACAACAGATGAAACCATCACTTTACATTCCGTCCATTGGTAGGTGAAGAAACTTCTGGAGTCTCTTCCTCACCGAGGTGAGGCCATTAGCTAGGATAGAGTCGGTGTTAGACGGTGTAAGCGTGATGTCTGACTAATTTTTATCCTCTGTGCTTATTTTCAATTCCCCTACGCTTTTCCAGTCTGTTCTATGTACAATGAAAACTGTTCTCTGATGTTTTGTTTCTGTCTTTTATCTAACGCATGTTCTTCAACAATTCAGCTAGTAAGCACAGAGAGATTCTACCTTTTTATGTTTGTTTCATACGCAACCCATCAGACGGGATGACGTAAATGTTACTTTGCGATTAGTTGCATCTTATATCGTAAATGGCTGCTTGAGTCCTATTCAGTTTCGTTGTGTTTCGCTATTCAATATGTTCTCCATCAGTCTGTGTTACATTAATTCACTCTGTCAGGACATGTGTTTTTGAGACTAGTTACTAAACTTAAGAACGAAAGTAATTTTCGCAAGGAACGTGACTCGATGAAACTTGGACCATACATGGAAAGAATTGCTACAGTATAGTACAGTACAGTACAGAAGGTAACTGAAAGAAGTATGCAGTGATACGAACATAAATAACACTTGTATTTATTATTGATGTAGAGTGTTCCACCCCTCCACAGGTATGTTTCACAACTGCTCGATCGTCATTGGAACATGTAAACGTGCGGCTAGACCTCTATCGAATGAATGTTTCATGTGCTTGATGAGATTTAAGTCAGGGAGCGGAGAGGACAGTCCATTCGCCGAATATCGTCTCGTTCCAAGAGCTCCTCCATCCACATTTTTTGATGCAGTCGGGCATTGTCATCCATTTAAATGAAGTAAGGACCGAATGTGACCCTGAAAAGACGCATTTGGGGAAGGAGCACAGCGTCACAACAACGTCGGCTGGTGTGTGTGTGTCGTGTTGAAAGATTTGGAGGTCAGTACGCCCTTGTAAGATTATGCCTGCTCAGACCATAACACCTGGACCACCAAAACGATCAAGTTGGACAATGTCTCTGCGTACATTACGCGATCTCACCTCTCGTCATGTGAGGGCACGTCCAGAATCACTTCTCAGACTGAATCTGCTCTCATCCTAGAAGAGCACGCGCATTCACTCCTCGTTGGTCCGGTTCCTATGCTCTTGGTACCATTGGAATCGGTGCCGCCGATGTACGGATGTCAACGGAAGACCGTGTAGTGATCGCCAGACAAAGAGGACACTACGATGCAGTCGCCGTGCCACTGTAGAGTGTGAGGCTGTGCGCCTTGCAGTCCTGTTAAATATTGTTGCAACTGCTACGGCCGTTTGACCTGGGTCCCTTCTTGCCTATTGCACAGTGCTGCGGTCACGTGCTGGTGTTGGCCGTGTTCGACTGCCCCCTCTCCTTCGAGCAGTAGTGACTTTGGTTCGGAATGCTCCCAATGCATTTGAAACAATGCTGTCAGCAATACCAAACTCCTGGGTTACACCCGTCAAATTTCGTCCTTCATCCAGTTCCCGAAAATTCTTCCCCATTTGAAGTCATCCAAATGTCTCCAAGCCTCGTTTTAATAAAGACTGCCACCACAGTACACCATAACTCAGCCGTGTAGTTATATACAAACAGCCTACGTGTTGTAATTTTATATTATTGAAAACAGGTGTTCTCTACCGGAATTCTGCTCGAAACTGAGGCTACACGCTCACAACCGACGAAGTTCTTAGCTATTCCAGAACTGTTAACTGCTTGACACATTTACTGAAGGCCGTATTGACTGCTGTTGTTTCTTAGGGGCAAAGAGAGTCAGCTACACTAACAATAGTGAACGTTATTAAATCTTCGAGAGTACTCTTTATGCCTAGCGAAATTCTGAAATCTTTCACAGACTTACTAATAGGCTTTTATGTAACTAGATACTGTTAATCTTGATTATAATTTCCACTTGTTAATATGTTATTGCTTATGCTTTTGATATTTAGTAAGATGCGTTATTCACTATTTTACATACAGTTCTACAGCATGGTCAGCCACATACGATGACATTTATGTTAAACTGAACTTGAATAAAACCGAAAACAGCTGTTAACTGACAATTTATTCAGACCACGAGTTTCACTGTGATCGGTGTTCACAAGCGCCTCCGGTCTTAAGGCGATCCCCGCCAGTATACTGCACACTGCCGTCACTGCTTTACCCTCGCGACAATCAAATAGAGCGTTTGTCGTTATAAATCGGGTCTCCTGCTATTTGATATGCTCATTCCTGCGTCCCGAATAGTTTGTTATTGTGCCTCACCCCTGCACTATTTGCGCCAATGACTTGCCGTTAAGCCGGCCGGAGTGGCCAAGCGGTTCTAGGCGCTACAGTCTGGAACCGCGCGACCGCTGCGGTCGCAGGTTCGTATCCTGCCTCGGACATGTATGTGTGTGATGTCCTTAGGTTAGTTAGGTTTATGTAGTTCTAAGTTCTAGGGGACTGATGACCTCAGAAGTTGAGTCCCATAGTGCTCAGAGCCATTTGAACCATTTGAACCTGCCGTTTATTATTTGCTGACTACTTACCCTTTTCATGGGGTTACGAATGTTGGAGGTGTCTCCTTGTGCTAACCTATGTGACGTTATATATCACCTGAAGACGCTAGTTTAACGCAGTCCAGCCAGTACTGTGAATAAATCATCAGTTAATTGCTGATTGCAGTTTTAACAAGTTCAGTTTACCACTATTTACTATTTGTTTCTTTTGAGTTATTCCTTTAGTTTTAATTTCGATATTTCTCTTTTCAGTCTTTCTTCGGACGGTCATACAATAACCTCGGCTCTATCTCCGAGTGCAAGAACAACGGGGAGTGCGTGATCAACAAGAAGAACCGCACATCCTGCAAGGCGTGTCGCCTGCGCAAGTGCCTGCTAGTGGGCATGTCCAAGAGCGGCTCCCGCTACGGCCGGCGCTCCAATTGGTTCAAGATACACTGCCTACTGCAAGAACAGCAGCAGCAACAACAACAGCAGCAGCAGCAGCAGAACCACCTCCACCAGCAGCAGGTGGGGAGGCAGCAGAGGTCGCCCCCGCATCCATCTGCGTTGGGGATACTCGGCCACCATCAAGCCCAGCCCGGCAACCACCCTCATTTTGACCCGCGATTACACCACCAGCTGGCTGCAGCCATGTCGCACCACCACCACCAGCGGGCCAAGGAAGACCTCATGCTTCTGGGTCTGGACGAGTACAAGAATTCGACGTCGCCGTCCATCAGTTCCCCGGAGTCACACAACTCCGATTCGTCGGTGGAGGTGAGCGACCAGCGGCTGGCTTCGCGGACAGCGAGCCTCTTCAAGGAGTCGGCGTCCCCGGCAGCGCACAAGGACGGAATGTTCGTTCCGCTGCCGTTCGCGACGTTGGCGTCTCTGGCGCCTTCGGTGTTCCCGCACGCTGCCGCCGCGGCAGCCGCCGCCTTCTTGCAGCCGTCGGCGTTCGCCGGTGCGGGAGCGGCAGGCGCGCCCTTCCTGTTCCCGACGCACGGCGGATACGTCTACCCTCCGGCGGGCCAGCACAAGCAGCACGGCCACCACGCCGGAATGCCCAAAATGCCGACGACGCACGCCTCCACTCTCAACAATAACACCATCGACGCCGCGGCCGGCAAGAGGTTCTTCCTGGACGCCATCCTGCAGTCCCAGAGGGTCTCCCCGCCGTCTACGCCGAGAGGCGCCACGGGCAGTGACGTCGACGCCGACGACGACGCCAACGAAGATGACGGCTCGTCGTCGCACCACTCTCCTTCGCTGCTGCTCTCCGATCAGGAGCAGGAGAACCCGATGGACTTGTCGATGAAGGGCTGCCGCATACGAGCCGAAGAGCGGCGGTCGCTGTCGCCGGGAGGGTTCAGCGGCAGCAAGGGAAGTGGCGGAGACGGCGCCGACGAGGACGACGAAGGCGACGCCGACGGAGACGGCGACGCCGACGGCCACCGCTCCGACTCGGGGCTGTCGCACGGCTGCGGCGCAGACGTCGACGACGCGGAGGGCCACGCCTCGCTGGCGCACCGTGCCACGCCCATCGATCTCACGACCAAAGCGTGACGCGGCACAGCCCCGAACAACCTGCCTTAGGTGTTTGTGTACCACGGCTGTACACAGTCTCAGATGCCTTTGTATACAGCTGCTTGTCACTGAAAACAAAGTAGCTTCATGTCCAAAGACGATTCGAGTTATCGACACACTCTAATAGTTCGTGAATTCCTGTATGACCTCATATGCAAACATTATCTAAAGCCAAGGGACTAGTGTCACAAACTATCTTTCCACCTCTTGCAAAGACAATTATTTTTAATTTCTCAATTCATGCTTGAAAACGTATCGTCTGTTCAGATTCACTGGTAATTGCCACTTCCAAGTTGGAACGGAGTCACTGTTGCTCATTGTAGCTAACAGACGACACGAAGACGTCTTTTGATGTCGCACTTCGGAATACGTAACGTAAACGAAACTTCCCGTCCTAGAATTGGCTTTGCTGAAAAAGCCACGGAAGCGTCGCTGTCACTATCGATAATGAACATCAAGTAAATCGCAGATCATCTCTTCAGGTGTTCTATACACCGTGTTTCAATCGAAAGCAGATGCAGACAGCCAGGATATGAGATCATTCCTCTTTTCGACACTTACCTCCCTACATCCTGTACACAAATGTACTTGTACGTCTTTAGGAATAGGAAATCTGTACACTTAGTTGTGGCGATAAACAGCTCAGAAATAAACAGTGCAGTTCTGTAGAAAATTATAGCATGTTTTGTCCCTTGGAAGCTGCAGACACGGACTGAGTGATGAATTACATAACTACGTTGTAACATGTCGATCCCACAACCTAATTCGCTGTTTAGACTTTTATTTTACACTCACTGACTATAAATCGAAACATCAAAAGAGTGTACAGAACTTGGAATTAAGCGTTGACTGTCACAGTTGATCGATATTTTGAGCATAAGAATATTGCTAGTTACAATAAAATGCGTAGTCGTGATTAATGTTTCACAAATCTCGTATGTATTTTAACCTTTCAGCTATGTTTACTTCCATACAATTTGTCCATTGAAGAAAATGAAGAAAACAAGTGTCATTATTCAGTAACCTTTCCCACGAATTAATTATGGTATGGTTCGTTTAACATTCTTTATCTTTAAAATTTACGGAATCGTACATCGAGAAATGTTGCTCATAACAGCGTTCTTCTGCTCACAGCTGTTACATGCCGGTCAATTACAAAAAGTTACAAATCGTTGAAAACTGAATTGTACGCCTCAAGCAAGACACCAATGAACTGTTTTACCTGTGGGAAGACAGCTGAAGACAAGCATGTAACCTTTTGTTTCGTTTTACGGTGGTTCCGCCGCACTAATAAGTGAAATTCACTAAGATATCAACTGGAATTTCTGTTTATAACCCAACCCTCTTATGTTTCCCGTGTCACAGTAAACACTGTCCGAGTCAGTCTCATTTTTCAGTGCTTCATTTTAGTCTCTGAGCACTGCTAGTGGAAGGTCTAATTCATAACTTATCTAACAGGTCGAAATATTATAAACTATTTTTTTTTCAAACAGCTGAACCTGACCAACATTTCAAATAAAATCAATGAAGGAATGATCTCATTGTCGTATGTCTGAGGTTGGTGAAATTTTGTGATATCATGTTGTTGATTTCTATGACAGCGGAATGCCGTAAGTGAAACACTTCTGGGTTTTGTTATAGTCAAAGTTAATTAATGTCACAAATCTGGTGAAAAGATTTAATTATGTGAAGAAAGTTACTATGGGACTTATGGCCAGTCTGAGTAAATATTTTTGCTGTTATTGTTTGAGTTTAGTCTAAAGACTATCTGACAATTATACCTGCTTGTTCATGATATTTAGCAACAAATAATGTTATTGTATTGTAAATATTGTTTGTAGAATAAGTTCTACTTTGACGCAGTAAATTGTTTATTGTTGTTTCGCTTTTTATCTATATTAAAATTGTGATATTCAGTCACCAAATAAACTGTACATTGAACATTTGCAGTCCACATGATTCTTACTTCAACTTTAAATTTCTGCTTATATTCTGAGGTAATTCCTAGACAGTTTTCCAGGAGGTAACAAAAGATTGAACAATAAAATCTCTGATTCTGTCTCCAGTCCACGTTTCACAGAGTTCTTTCATTTGAACATCTGTGTTTTATTTTATGTGTTAGAACCACAACACAAAAATACATACTCCCAGAGTTCTTTCGATGGGCTACTATAATTTATGTCTAAGTAAAATAGTGAAATTTTGTATAATAACAGGTAGGGAAAAACTGCGATGTACAGATTTTAAACATTCACATATAGGCTATGAGAGGTAGGTGTGATACTTCAATTTCTGGCAGCAACGCTGATTCATTTGCAAAGGTAAGTGTGAAAGTTTATTGTGCAGGTCCATCTGCATTACTGTACTCGACCAGACGTAGCTGCCTGCAGAGAAATGATTCACAGCTTGTCTAAGAGAATGATAAATGAAACTTAGAAAACAAAAGACACATGAAATTTCATGAAAATTAACAGAGACTCAAAATACATTCGCCTTGCTCTACTACTGGAAAATCTTCACCTGTATAAGCATCATCAACAAGTAAGGGAAGAATATGTAATTGATCGGATGAGCTTTGCGAATCCTTTAACTCCAATGCTTCACTCAAGTCAGTATCTCTAGTGTCGTTAACATGCTGCCATTAGGAACATTAAAAGAACTAATGAAAGTTTACGTGTGCTTACTTTTCTCAATTTAAAATTTGTAACATACAAGATACGATTTTTGCGAGCACACCTGCAAAAATACAGATTACAGGTTTCTATTCTCATTTTATAGGAGCAGACTTAAACACACATTACGGAACGCAGTATGCCAACGAACCTGCTGTTGTGTCTTGTGTTCGAAAGACATTCTTCTGTGAAATCTGTGCATGTCTTCGGTAGCTTCCATCGATCTTAGACTCCGTGATGAAAAAGCATACTAAACGACGTCAGTGCTATTTCAGGTCTACAAATAAAATAAAAAATACACTGCTGTCTCAAAAGTGTTTTATGTTGTCTCCATAATTTCAGTTCAGACAAACATATTTACTATGAAGTACTGTTTTACTCAGAGATCAAACTTAGGGTAAAAAAAGTGAAATTTTCCCGATATAAATGCTAATATAGGCAGTAACAACGTAACTGTCCACCAGGAACATGCAAAAAAGAAAAAAAATACGAAGTTGCCCTTAATCACGAACATGACCACAGAATGCTCTACTCTTATGAAACGTAACAACTAGACCAGCTGGTAAATATCGTACACTTAATGTTCCGCAAATTAACATGCTGGACACAGCACGTGGCAAATTACCACTGCGAAAGAAGAAGTTTATCAAGACATCCGTTCGGTCATAACCTCCAGGTTTATGCCTTTCATGCAGATACTGAATCAAAGTGGAGATTTTTGCTGAGGGTGTCGCTAGAAGATTAATAACACATCACACCAAATTTTTGAAACCACGAAGACAGTGCGTGACCTGTAGCACTGAACTGCAAGGATCTCACTTTCCGCCTACGAGCATATGTCACACAAACATTTAACATACAGCCACAAACAGAGCAAAGTTTACATAATTCACAGATACTAAGGGCATCTGCACCGCAAATTTAAATAAAATTGGCAAAAATCAAGTACAACAGAGCCTGTCTACACGGGTTGAACGCTAATGAAAAGAAGAAGAAGAAGAAGATGATGGTGATAAGGTAACGTATAGTAAAATTTTATTTCACTACATTAAGCACTAACTGATGATGTCATGAACACTGAGTTTTGAACTATCATCTCAGCTGCACAATCAATACTGCTTACATTAAAACTGAGCAAGTTAGCAGGGAGCTCGTACTCTTGTTTTCCATCTCTGTCAAATACACTGGTATCCAAAATCAAAGCAACAAACCACTGTTTCCCCATCCTGTGTCTAATTCACTATGTAGTCATACAAACTGACGGCAGGCGTCCATACGATCGTGTTCTGCAGGGAAAACGGCATTCTAGTCAACGGAAAACCACCTTAACGATGAAGTCAGAACACCTATCAAACGGGATAGTGTTTTCCGGGTAGTCTCACATCCACAATCGCTGTATACGCAGTCACAGACGGTGCAGTATGGCACAGAGAAGACGCCTATCAGGCTCTCTGTGGTGGAGAACCACGGAAAGGGACAGTCGCAAACTGATGAGTCCCGGTGGCTTAATGTGAATCGTTCTGTTGCTTTTCGGATGTGGCAACAGTTTACAGAGATCAAAACAACCCGAAGACCAAGGCACGGGCGACCACGTGCAACATCAGAAAGAGAGAACCGTTATTTGGCTGTAAGGGCACGGCTGAACCGCCTTAGTACTGCACGGCAATTGGCATCTGACCTCTCAGCATCCACTGGACCTGAGGGAAACGGTGTACAGAAAGCTTCGGCAGTGTGGCCTTTATTTTCGGAGACCTGCTTTATGTGTACCTCAGACGCGTCTTCACAGAAGGGAACGTATAGAGTGGAACCGTCAACATGCCACCTGGATGTTAGAACAGTGGGCCAACGTTCTTTTCACATATAATCCTGATTTGGCCTGGGCAGTGATTCTCGACGGATTCACATCTCGAGGGAACGTGGAACACGATTTCGGGACCCAACCATTGCCGGCCGAAGTGGCTGAGCGGTTCTAGGCGCTTCAGTCTCGAACCGCGCTACCGCTACGGTCGCAGGTTCGAACCCTGCCTCGGGCATTGGTGTGTGTGATGTCCTTAGGTTAGTTAGGTTTAAGTAGTTCTAAGTTCTAGGGGACTGACGACCTCAGATGTTAAGTCCCATAGTGCTCAGAGCCATTTTTTTGAACCCAACCATTGTCGAAAGAGACTTTTATCGAGGATGATCCCTAATGGTGTGGGAAGGAATTATGTTGTCCATCCAAAAACCTCTTCATGAAATTGTCCCGTTGAATCTCCAATGTTTAACAGCCGTCATGTATCGTGACGAGATCTTGGAACCTCCTGTGCGTTTGTAGCGAGGTGCTGTGGGCCCAGACTTCGTATTGCTGAACGACAATGCTCGACTTCATAGAGCACACATGGTTGATGTTTTCTTAGAAACGGAAGATACTGTACGGATGGCGTTGCCTTCTCGCTCTCCCTTTTTGAATCTCATAGAGCATGTCTGGGATGCTCTGGGGACACGGGTTGCATCACGTCAACATTCGCCAACCACTCTCAAAGACTTGCGAGCAGCACTGCAGGGAGAATGGCCTGAAGATGAGAGGGACAGCATCATCCACACCATGTCAGGCCTGTATTGCAGCCACAGGTAGTCACACGCTATACTCAGCGCAGTAACCAGTTGTTGGAATGTGTTTGCAAATTCGTTAAGTTGCAAAAATCCAAGAACATTTTTGTCTACCGCTATGCATGTTGCAGTTGTTTAAGTCGTGTATTCTTTGTATTGTTCTTACTTTACTACCACCTGATTATACAGTTTTGTGGCAAAACAAAAACGAAACCTTGTAAAATTTTGTTTTAATTTTCGATATCAGTGTACTTTTACCGTACCTTGAGTTAACAGCAAACAGACGTGAGAGTTACACATCGTTGTAGGCGCTAGCTCGTGCAGACCGCCTCGAAACTGATTATAAATTATTATTGCTGATTGTAAAAAATAAAACAGATCTTATTATAAACTTATAAAGCTTAGATCTATAGACAGAAAAAAATTCGTGAAAATCGGTTGAGAAAGCCTGATTTATGTTATGCTTCGTGGTGGAAGGGGGAAACATGCCTCTGCAACGTCTGGCAAGAAATAATGAGAATAGTACCGTTTCTTAATTGATTAAAGACTACAGCATGCCTCAGACATTCAGCTAAATGCGTTGATGCGTGACAGGCAAATATATTGTAAACTTATACTGTGACTAAACTCACAATTAGTGAAAGGAACATAAAATAAGATTGCAAAAACAACAGTTATAATCAAAATTAATTCAAACGAATAGGTGTTATACTTTGGGAGTACTCAGGTTCTCCGAAGGTTTCGGTCTACATGGACTGGTGGGAGGGCTTACCAACAAATTACTTTCAAGTAGGCTTTGTTATCAATGAAAATGTAAATAATCTCTCTCGTCAGTGTACTTTATATTGTTGCATTAGTTCGCAAAGATAAATAGCATACATTAGACAATGCTTTACTGAATCAGAATCACGCCGAGTGCTTTCTTCACACGTCCGAAAAGATACACAGTTTTATGTCAATGATCTATTATTTACAGCGCTTTAAAAATTGCAGGACCAAGAGCTTACAATCATAAACATTTTTATTATTTTCAATTAAAGTATGCATATGCTTACTTCTGTAAAGTATTTATAGCCGAGTTAGCTCTCATTTTGCCGGCCGGTGTGGCCGTGCGGTTCTAGGCGCTTCACTCTGGAGCCGCGTGATCGATTCGGTCGCAGGTTCGAATCCTGCCTCGGGCATGGATATGTGTGATGTCCTTAGGTTAATTAGGTTTAAGTAGTTCTAAGTTCTAGCGGACTGAGGACCTCAGATGTTAAGTCCCATAGTGCTCAGAGCCATTTGAACCATTTTTAGCTCTCATTTTAACCATCGGTTGAACAAAAACGAACCCCAGTGAATAAAAAAAAGCACAAGTGTCACCCGTCTACGAGAAGGGCAACAGAAATTATCCACAAAAGTACCGTGCAACTGATGCGTATCTGTTGTAGAACCCTGTAAAAAGGTAAAACGTGATGAGGTATATAGAAAAGAATCACTTCCCCTAATCCAGTCAGTGTGGACTCCGAAAACATCGGTCTTGTGAATACTAACTTGCTGCTTTTTTGAACATGACGTCTAGAAAGTCATGGGTCGATGAAGTCTAGTAGTAAATAAAATTTTAGTTTACGTGGATCTTATTTATCATCATCTCCTCCAAAGTAGTCCCCTCGGCGGGGAAGCGGGGCGGGGGGGGGGGGTGGAGGGTTAAGGGTGACTATCGAAAAGAATCACTTCCCCCAATCTAGTCAGTGTGTGTGTGAAATCTTATGGGACTTAACTGCTAAGGTCATCAGTCCCTAAGCTTACACACTACTTAACCTAAATTATCCTAAGGACACACACACACACACACACACACCCATGCCCGAGGGAGGACTCTAACCCCCGCCGGGACCAGCCGTAGTCAGTGTGGATTCCGAAAACATCGGTCATATGAATTCCAACTTTTTTCATAAACTGTAAGCTCCTTGAAAAGGATTTTTCGTGAGCCTGTGGAGTACCACTTGCGGTTCTGTTTAAATCTCCTCAGTTGTGTGACATCTTCGGCTTTTTAATCTAAATTTCATTCTGGGGAATAAAAAAAATCACTCGGTGCCAGATTGGGGTGAAGGTCGCTGTGAGGAACAACTGTGATTTTGTTTTTCGCCAGAAATTCAAGGGTGACCAGGGCAGTGTGTGTGACCTCGCACTGTCGTGATGGAGAAACCAATCGCTCGTATGTCACTTTCGTCCGAAAAAATCCTCTGACACGTCCCATAAGGCAACCCAACAACATTGCATACGTCATGAAAGGTCTGCCAGCGATCTTCCGACACCATATTCTCAACAGCAGTGACATTTTCAGGAGTACTGGTGGCTGGCGGCCTTTATGAATGGGGATCAACGTGAAACGATGCTCTGCCATCTTGAAAACGTTTAAATAGTCGAAAGTTTGACTGTTACCTGAAGCATCTTCCCCAAACGCTTGCTTCAACATGCCAAGTGTTTATGTAGCGATCTTTCCGCGTCTGAAACAAAAGTTTATGGACACACATTGTTCTCAGACACTCGCCATCGTCAGTTTCGCAAGACATGCAACACACGAAAATGAGGAAATGCGCATAAAACTTCAACACGACCACATATCATGAAATCCCTTGAGCCACTAAATCTAAAAGTATGGCGACGTTTCGTCGTACTGACTAGGCTTCACCAGCCATACATTCTTTCCGGGAACTTTTAGATAGCACATCGTATATTAACGACCTGAGAAACGATATTAACAGCACCCTCAAAATTGTGAAACATCATGCAGCTATCTGTAATGAATATTTGTCTGAAAAAATGCTGCAAAATATACAGTCATATGTAGATAAGGTTTCGAAGTGGTACAGAGGTTTCCTACTTGCTTTAAATATACAGAAATGTAAAATGATGCGCTTCAAAAAACGAAAAAGAAAACGTAGTAGCCTATGACTACAAACCAGTGATTCACCACTGGAATCACCCAACTCGTACAAATACTTGGGTCAATTTGTAGGACTATGCATTGAAATGACTGCATAGGCTCTGTGGTAGGTAATACAGGTGACATACTTCCGTTTACTGGCAGGGTACGGAACAATGCAATCTACAAAGGAGGATACTTGCAAATCACTCGTGCGTCCCTTCCTAGAATACTACTCAAGTGTGTGGGACCCAACTAAGAGGGGATATTGAGCGTATGGAGTGAATGGAAGCACGAATCGCCATCACTGGTTTGTTTGACCCTCGCAGAGCGTCACGGAAATGTTGAAAAACAAGAAACTGCAGACTGTCGAAAATAGACGCAAACTATCCCGCGATGCCTACTTACAAAATTTCAAGAAAAAATATTAAGCGAAAAATCTTGACATATTTTTCTGTACCCTTTGCATCGTTTCCTTGAGGACAAAAGTAGACCGATTACAGCGTGGAAACAGTCACTTTCCCCGTGCTCCGTGCCCTACTAGGACCGGAAGAAACTTGTCGTACCACCCCAAGTACCCTATGCTATGCACTTCACAGTGGTTTGTAGAGTGTGTATATGCAGATGCAGACGTATATAACAGACAAATTAGCTGAAAATTCAAAGAAAGCAAACAAACAAAATAACAGTTAAGAACCAAGAATACACAGTAACAAGGTACTTTCCCTTTCTCGCTAATACACTGAAGAGCCAAAGAAACTGGTACGTCTGCCTAATATCGTGTAGCGCCCCCTCGAGCACGCATAAGCACCGCAACACGACGTGGCATGGACTCAACTAATGTCTGAAGTAGTGCCGGAGGCAAATGACACACTGAATCCTGCAGGGCTGTCCATAAATCCGCAAGAGTACGATGGGGTGGACATCTCTCTTCTGAAACCACATTGCAATGCATCCCAGACATGTTCAATAATGTTCGTCTCTGGGGAGTTTGGTGGCCATCGGAAGTGTTTAAACTCAGAGTGTTCCTGGAGCCACTCTGTAGCAATTCTGGACGTGTGGGTTTCGCATTGTCCTGCTGGAATTGCCCAAGTCCGAAGGAATGCACAATGTACACGAATGGATGCAGGTGATCATACAGGATCCTTACGTACGTGTCACCTGTCGGAGTCGTATCTAGACGCATCAGGGGTCCCATATCACTGCAACTGCACACGCCCCCCACAATTACAGAGCCTCCACAATCTTGAACGGTCCCCTGCTAATATGCAGGATCCATGGATTCATGAGGTTGTCTCCATGCCCGAACACGTCCATCCACTCAATACAATTTGAAACGAGACTCGTCCGACCAAGTAACATGATTCCAGTTATCAGCAGTCCAATGTCGGTGTTGACGGGCCTAGGCGAGGTGTGAAACTTTGTGTTGTGCAGTCATCAAGAGTACATGAGTGGGTCTTCAGCTCCGAAAGCCCAAATCGATTATGTTTCGTTGAATGGTTCGCACTTGTTGAAGGCCGAGCATTGAAATCTGCAGCAATCTGCGGAAGGCTTGCCCTTCTCTCTCGATGAACGATTCTCTTCAGCCGTCATTGGTCCCGCTCTTGCAGGATCTTTTTCCGGCCGCAGCGATGTCGGAGATTTGATGTTTTACCGGATTCCTGATATTCAAGGTACACTCGTGAAATTGTCGTACAGGAAAATGCCCACTTCATTGCTACCTCGAAGACGCTGTGTCCCATTGCTCGTGCGCCGACTGTAACACCACGTTCAAACTGACTTAAATCTTGATAACCTGCCATTGCAACAGCAGTAACCGATCAGACAACTGCGCCAGGCACTTGTTGTATTATACAGGGTGGTCCACTGATAGTGACCGGGCTAAATATCTCACGAAATAAGCATCAAACGAAAAAACTACAAAGAACGAAACTCGTCTAGCTTGAAGGGGAAACCAGAATGCGCTATGGTTGTCTCGCTAGATGGCGCTGCCATGGGTCAAACGGACGTCAACTGAGTTTTTTTTAAATAGGAACCCCCATTTTTTGTTACATATTCATGTAGTACGTAAGGAAATATGAATGTTTTTGTTGGACCACTTTTTTCGCTTTGTGATAGATGACGCTGTAATAGTGACAAACGTATAAGTACGTGACATCATGTAACATTCCGCCATTGCGGACGGTAATTGCTTCGTGATACATTACCCGTGTTAAAATTGACCGTTTACCAATTGCGGCAAAAGTCGATATCGTGTTGATGTATGGCTATTGTGATCAAAATGCCCAACGGGCGTGTGCTATGTATGCTGCTCGGTATCCTGGACGACAGTCCGGACCGTTCGCCGGATAGTTACGTTATTGAAGGAAAGAGGAAGAGTTCAACCACATGTGAAACGTCAACCACGACGTGCAACGAATGATGATGCCCAAGTAGGTGTTTTAGCTGATGTCGCGGCTAATCCGCACATCAGTACCAGACAAATTGGGCGAGAATTGGGAATCTCAAAAACGTCGATGTTGAGAATGCTACATCAACATCGATTACACCCGTACCATATTTCTATGCACCAGGTTCAAATGGCTCTGAGCACTATGGGACTTAACATCTTAGGTCATCAGTCCCCTAGAACTTAGAACTAGTTAAACCTAAATAACCTAAGGACATCACACACATCCATGCCCGAGGCAGGACTCGAACCTGCGACCGTAGCAGTCGCGCGGTTCCGGACTGCGCGCCTTGAACCGCGAGACCACCGCGGCCGGCTATGCACCAGGAATAGCATGGCAACGACTTTCAACGACGTGTACAGTTCTGCCACTGGGCACAAGAAAAATTACGGGACGATGAAAGATTTTTTGCACGCGTTCTATTTAGCGACGAAACGTCATTCACCAACAGCGGTAACGTAAACCGGCATAATGTGCACTATTGGGGAACGGAAAATACACGATGACTGCGACAAGTGGAACATCAGCGACCTTGGCGAGTAAATATATGGTGCGGCATTATGGGAGGAAGGATAATTGGCCCCGATTTTATCGATGGCAATCTAAATGGTGCAATGTATGCGGATTTCCTACGTAATGTTCTACCGATGTTGCTACAAGATGTTTTTCTGCATGACAAAATGGCGATGTACTTCCAGCATGATGGATGTCCGGCACATAGCTCGTGTGCAGTTAAAGCGCTACTGAATAGCATATTTCATGACAGATGGATTGGTCGTCGAAGCACCATACCATGGCCCGCACGTTCACCGGATCTGACGTCCCCGGATTTCTTTCTGTGGGGAAAGTTTAAGCATATTTGCTATCGTGATCCACCGACAACGCCTGACAACATGCGTCAGCGCATTGTCAATGCATGTGCGAACATTAGCGAAGGCGAGCTACTTGCTGTTGAGAAATGCATTGAGGTTGACGGACATCATTTCGAGCATTTATTGCATTAATGTGGTATTTACAGGTAATCACGCTCTATCAGCATGCGTTCTCAGAAATGATAAGTTCACAAAGGATCACATTGGAACTTCCGAAATAAAATGTTCAAACGTACCTACGTTCTGTATTTTAATTTAAAAAACCTACCTGTTACCAACTGTTCGTCTAAAATTGTGAGCCATATGTTTGTGACTATTACAGCGCCATCTATCACAAAGCGAAAAAAGTGGTCCAACTAAAACATTCATATTTCTTTACGAACTACACGAATATGTAATAAAAATGGGGGCTCCTATTTTTAAAAAACGCAGTTGATATCCGTTTGACCTACGGCAGCGCCATCTAGCGGGCCAACCATAGAGCCATCTTGTTTACCCCTTCAAGCGAGACTAGTTTCGTTCTTTGTAGTTTTTTCGTTTGACGCTTATTTCGTGAGATATTTGACCCGGTCACTATCAATGGACCACCCGGTATAGGCGTTGCCGACCGCAGCGCCGTATTTTGCCTGTTTACTTATGTCTCTATTTGAATACGCATGCCTAAACCAGTGCCTTTGGAGCTTCGGTGTATGTCCTAAACCTAAAAACATGCAGTATCTTAGAAACGCAAGAAGTAACAAACGCCAAAACTCTAACACACGATATTTCTCCCAATTCACACAAAATCAGTATTTTTATGTCAGCGTCGCACTTGGTACGTATGGTGCGTCTGAAAACCTGCTGAGTGATGTTGGCGCGCGTCGGCGTCGTACAGCGGGATGAGTCGACGACCGCGTGTCCCGGATAGACGCGTCCCGCGGCGCAGCGCAGAGCGGCAAAGCGCACGGGAGCGTGAAAGCGATGCGACACGGCAGACGCGGGCCGGGTCACCGGCGGGGCCCGGCCGCGGTGCGCTACGCCACTCGCGGGGGTGCCTTTCACCGGCCGCCTGCCGCCGTGCCCTTTGACGCGTCTCCTAATTGGCCAGACTTTCCAACTGGCCACACTCGCGGTGGCCGACGGCAAATCACCCAAACCGTCCGCACTAATAGCCGCCACAACTCGGCGCAGTAAAGCTTTTGTTATTTGAGCCGATACGTTTCCCCAGCCACCTGCTGTCACGCACAGTGAACTACAACACGACTTGAGCAACAAATCTGCGTGAGAACTGGGGGAGAAATCAACTAGAGTACCCACATGGGTAACCAAGTGTGTCAAAGGCGTAGCATACTTGGAAAATACTTTCTTTTTGCTGAATAAATTTAAAAAAATTTAACTGTACACCAGTAATAACTCTCACAAATCAAGAAAGTAATACACAACTGGCCATTAAAATTGCTACACGAAGAAGAAATGCAGATGATAAAAGGGTATTCATTGGACAAATATATTATACTAGAACTGAAATGTGATTATATTTTCATACAATTTAGGTGTATAGATCCTGAGAAACCAATACCCAGAACAACAATCTCTGGCCGTAATAACGGCCTTGATACGCCTTGGCATTGAGTCAAACAGAGCTTGGCTGGCGTTTACAGGTACAGCTGCCCATGCAACTTCAACACGATACCACAGGTTCATCAAGAGTGGCGTATTGTGACGAATCAGTTGCTCGGCCACCATTGACCAGACGTTTTCAATTGCTGAGAGATCTGGAGAACGTGCTGGCCAGGGCAGCAGTCGAAAGGTCCGTACAGGCCCTGCGACGTGCGATCGTGCATTATCCTGCTGAAATGTATGTTTTCGCAGGGATCGAATGAAGGGTAGAGTCACGGGTCGTAACACATCTGAAATGGAACGTCCACTGTTCAAAGTGCCGTCAATGCGAACAAGAGGTGACCGAGACGTGTAACCAATGGCACCCCATACCATCACGCCGGGTGATACGCCAGTATGGCGATGACGAATACACGCTTCCAGTGTGCGTTCACCGCGATGTCGCCAAACACGGATGCGACCATCATGATGCTGTAAACAGAACCTGGATTCAACCGAAAAAATGACGTTTTGCCATTCGTGCACCCAAGTTCGTCGTTGAGTACACCATCGCAGGCGCTCCTGTCTGTGATGCAGCGTCAGGGATAACCGCAGCCATGGTCTCCGAGCTGATAGTCCATGCTGCTGCAAACATCGTCGAACTGTTCGTGCAGATGGTAGTTGTCTCGCAAACGTCCCCATCTGTTGACTCAGGGATCGAGACGTGGCTGCACGATGCGTTAGAGCCATGCGGATTAGATACCTGTCATCTCGACTGCTAGTGATACGAGGCCGTTGGGATCCTGCACGGCGTTCCGTATTACCCTCTTGAACCATATTCTGCTAACAGTCATTGGATCTCGACCAACGCGAGCAGCAATGTCGCGATACGATAAACAGCAATCGCGATAGGCTACAATCCCACCTTTATCAAAGTCGGAAACGCGATTTTTTCACCAGGCAACGCCGGTCAACTGCTGTTTGTGTATAAGAAATCGGTTGGAAACTTTCCTCGTGTCAGCACGTTGTAGGTGTCGCCACCGGCGCCAACCTTGTGTGAATCCTCTGAAAAGCTAATCATTTGCATATCACTGTCGGTTAAATTTCGCGTCTGTAGCACGTCATCTTCGTGGTGTAGCAATTTTAATGGCCAGTAGTGTAAATATTTTTAAACGAAGTTGGCAATTCTGAGCGAATTAGATTGACACTAAAAGTAGTAGATGAGTTTTGCTATCTGAGCTGCAAATTATCTGACGTTTGCCGAAGCAGTGAAGATATCAAGAGCAGATTGGCAATAGCAAAATAAGCGTATGTGAGAAAGAGGAAATTTTTAAACTCTAAAATAAGTATCAGTTTTATGAAGTCTCTTGTGAAGGTATTTGTCTGGCGTGTAACGTTGTATGGAAGTGAAACAAGGACGATAGGCAACTCACACAACAAGAGAATAGAAGCTTTTGATATGTGGTGGTATAGATGAATACTGGAGATTAGATACGTAGATTGAATAACGAATGAGTAATGACTGAGCAGAATTGAGCAGAAAAGAGCAAGAAATTTATAGCACAAAACGACTAACAGAGGAGTCTGGCTGATAGGACACATCTTAAAACATCAAAGAATGGTCAGTTTTATAATAGAAGGAACGGTGAGGCGATAAAAATTGTAGAATGTGACCAAGGACTTGCATCACAGCTTTCAGCAGACGAAATATTCGTTGAAACAAAGACACCCTGACACTGTCTATATGCCTGAAGCACTAAATGCACGGCTCTTCGATGAAGTTGGTGAGGGAATGTCACGTCAACAAAAGCTACCAGAAACGTAGGTATAGCCTTTATGTAAGCACACACTTGCCTAGTGAGTGTGCGGCCGAGAAGCCGGCCGGAGTGGCCGAGCGGTTCTAGGCGCTACAGTCTGGAACCGCGCGACCGCTACGGTCGCAGGTTCGAATCCTGTCTCGGGCATGGATGTTTGTGATGTCCTTTGGTTAAGTTAGATTTGAGTAGTTCTGAGTTCTAGGCGACTGATGTCCTCAGAAATTAAGTCCCATAGTGCTCAGAACCATTTGAACCATTTTTAGGCCGAGAGGACCCACTTAGGACGTTGCAAGCAGTTGAGTTGATAATGAAAACCTTCATTATTTGTAGACATGTTTCATAGGGCCTTTGATCCAACTCTTATTTACGAATTTATCTATACCACCATATAAGGACAAGACTGTTACTAAAAATCTCGAAAAGTTCTTGACCAATTTACGTAAAATTTTTACATGATACTCTAATAAATATTCGGGTGGATAAAGGCTATTTTTTTTTTAAATTTGTGTAATATATTGATATATATTTAATATATATTGAGGGAAAAGTTATTTACAAAAATCTCGAAAAATTTTTGACCAGTTTACTTGGAATTGCTATGTGGGACTCTAATAAACAGACAGACATAGGATACAAATTTTTAATACATGAATACATATATCTGCCTGTACTAATATATGCCAACGGCCTTGCCGCAGTGGTGGGTCGCATCGGTTCCCGTCTGATCACCGAAGTTAAGCGCTGTCGTGCTTGGCTAGCATCTGGATGGGTCACTGTCTGGGTCTGCTGAGTGCTGTACGCAACTGGGGTTCACTTAACCCTTGTGAGGCCAAGTGAGGAGTTGCTTTATTGAGGAGTAGCGCCACCGGTCAGGAAACTGACAATGGCCAGGAGAGTGGTGTGCTGGCCACATGCCCCTCCGTATCTGACACGGGGGCCCGTCGGTTCCATTGGGCGTTTAAGGCCTGTGCGGACGGTGCTTCTTTGTTTTATACTAATAAATATAGTCAAAATGGTGTTTAACACTGTTTCCAAAAATCATGAAAAGTTCTTGAATAATTTACTTCAAATTTTAACACGATGCTCTAACAAATATTCAGACGGACATGGGGTGTATATGTATTTCAACAACAATGTACAGGTTTTATTTTAAAACCGGCTGTGAGAAAACAAGTGCTTCGATGTGCTGTGCTGTGAAAATAAATGGCTTTCATTAACAGACCTCAATGATTTCATATCGTCTAATATGACGTTTGTCACGGGACCGAAAAAAATTATTAAGTAATGAAAGTTTATCAGCAGCTATTGGTGGTAATCATGACATACTTCACACTTATTATCGTTATAGTCTTGTCGTAAGCAACGTTTTGCAAACACACGGGGCTATGTCGTTGATCAATTGTACCTTTCACAGGTCCATTATCTCCTTTGATCATGCTTATTTGTGTTAGTTGTCAGTGAAAATTAAACTTATATTCTGAGTGTATTATGGTCGTGGAATCCCGATGAGTTGGCTTTCATCTTGACGTGCGTAACAGCCAACTGTTAATTCAGCCTATGTTCCGGACCACGTGTAGGTTCTTGCTTCCTATATCCTTTCTTGGTAGCTTTTTATTCTCCTTCTAATTGCGTCTTTCGGTGTCTTTTGTAATTATAATTAATGTGTAAGTTTGCGAGGCTTGTATTTTCAGTAACACACGGTCAAGCATTGTGTGCCTTTAGTATTTGGCCGTGTGTAGACTTACAGTGTCTGTCGTTGGAATCCCATTGTCTATGCAATTTCCATCTCAACATAGATTTATTTCAAATTCTTGTTACTGATTTTACACACCCCGAGCATAACTTTCCGTAACCTTCAGTCTATATTTTCCACGGTCACAGTCTCTCCTTATTTGCAACAGACTGAGCTATACCCATTGCACACAGAGATATGCAAATGTGTTTTCTTTCAGCGCACGAGGTAAATTTGTCGCTGTACGAGACCAAGAGATGCGGGACAGGTATGCAGAGAATATCCGTTGCATATAATTTCAAGTCAGGCTTGAAAGATCTCACTTTCAGGGCTTATTTCAATCGGTAAATTCACATTAAGGTTAGAGATAAATCTTTTCAAGGAATAAGCCCAGTGCATTCATATTCGTTCGGTTTAAACCAGATTAGGTTCTAAACTACAGGCATTAAATGATTTTTGTCTATAAGAGCCAGGAGCTGAATTTCAGTTCACTTCATGGCAGTAACTTACAAAAATTATTCTACATAAATGATTCAGCAAGTTAATTTCATTTGTTTGAAATACGAACGTAGCAAAGTACTCTCTATACAAGTCAGATTTCAATGTGAATAAAATTTTCTTGAAGTCCCTGCTAATGGGTCTCACTGAACGTAAAAAATACAACACACGCATTTCTCAAACACATTTCTGTACTATAAAAGGCCTGACCACAAATTTAGAAATAATTCACGAAGGTAAATCAATAAAATCTTGGTGTTAATACGTATAAAACCTGCAGATCATTTTCAACGTCCTAGCTCTGTAACAGTTGGCTTACGGTAAGATCAGATTTTGAAGATGACAGTATCAAAAATTTTACTTACTTTTCCTATTTTTATTCTTCAATGAGTTGTAGCGTCATATTATAGGACATCTCATCCTTGGAGAAGAAAGTGTCTGTCGGACAGAAGCATCTAACAATGGAGTCTATTCTAGTATCTCTTTTTTTTTTTGTTTTGGTTTTAGGGCGCAAAACTGCTATGGTCATTAGCGCCCGACTAGCATCTCTTTTGGATCCCTTTTAAATCAGTTGGGCATACTGATAACAGCCTTCACAGTACATTTGGTCTCTTCGAATGTTTGTTGACAACAATCAGACCCCTCAAGTAGACCACACGACGATGGGTTTTTATAACTTTTTTTAATTTATAGTACATGAAATTCAGAACTCAAATATCAGTCCGCCACAGCAGGTCAATGCAACTTTCAAACATTATCGAGAAAATCGACGTTCAAGCCTTCTGAGAGCATTTAGTTTACTACCGCAAGGGCAATGTTTAGACGGACCACGTATCTCTTTGATGGAATGCTCACCTGCCGCATGGGTGACCTGGGTTCGATTCTGGTCCGAAGTAAGTTTTGAAACGAAGGAGCGTGAGTATGACCGTTTACGTGAAATATCAAGCACACAAAGCTTTAAAAAATTAATTTGTATTTTTTAAATAAAATATTTGTTAACCATCTTTTAAAAACGTCGATAACGAAGAACTTATATTTTCAATGAAAACTGGAATTTTGCTTGTGATGCGTACAGAAAGGTTATATTTAAACTTTTGTCACTTTGAGCCAGTGTAGAGGGAAAAGCATTTACCGTACGAATAAACAACTTTACGGTGAAGTGATAGAAAACATGGGATAGCGAAATGAACATGTACAGACGGCGGTAGTATCGCGAATACAAGGTGTAAAAGGCAGTGCATTGGCGGGTCTGTCATCTGTACTCACCTGATTCATGAGAAAAGGTTGCCGACGTGATCATGGCTGCTCGACGAGAATTAACAGGCTTTGAAAGCGGGATGGTAGTTGGAGCTACATTCATGGGATGTTCCGTTTCAGAAATCGTCAAGGTATTCAATATTCCGAGATCCACAGGGGCAAGAGTGTGCCGAGGATACCAGATTTCACACATTACGTCTCACCATGGACAACGCAGTAGCCGACGGCCTTCGCTTAACGACCGAGAGCAGCGCCGTTTGCGTACAAGTGTCAGTGCTAACATACACGCAACACTACGCGAAATAACGGCAGAAATTATTGTGAGGCCTTGGACGAACGTATCCGTTAGGTCAGTGCGACGAAATGCAGCAGACGACCAATATGAGTGCCTTTGCTAACAGCACGACATCGCCTACGGTGCCTCTCCTGGTATTGTGACCATATCGGATGGATCCTAGCCGACTGGAAAACCGTGGCCTGGTCAATGAGCCCCGATTTCAGTTGGTTGTAACTGATGGTAGGGTTCTAAGACCCCACAAAGTTGTCAACAGGGCACTGTGCAATCTGGTGATGGCTCCATAATGCTGTGGATTGTGTTTGCATGGAATTGAATCGATCATTGACCGGAGATGGTTACATTCGGCTACTGGGAGACCATATGCGTCCATTCATGGACCTCACGTTACCGAACAACGATGGATTCCTTTATGGATAATGCGCCATGTGACTGGGCCACAGTTGTCCGCGACTGTTTTGGGGAACATTCTGGACAGTTCGATCGAATGATTTGGCCATCCAGAATCCAATCGAACATTTGTGGGACATAACAAGGAGGTCAGTTCGTGCACAAAATACTGCACCGGCAACACTTTCACCATTATGGATGGCTGTAGAAGCAGCATGGTACAATATTTCTGCAGGAGCTTCCAACGACTTGTTGAGCCCAACCCACGTCGAGGTGCTACATTATGCCGGGAAAAAGAAGGTCCGACACGATATTAGAAGATATCTCATTACTTTTATCATCTCAGTGTGTAGGTACGACGTTCAGACTGTGCGATTCAGCATTTGCGTTGTTATTAGCGCTGAAAGGGGACACTGTTATATGCCACGACGATTTTCAAGAAGTTTTGCCCTCAAATGTGAATGAAGTTGCGAATTTGATAAATGTACTCAACCTCTGTAGTATTGATACAACCATATCCTTTGTAAGTCTGTTCTTCAGACCACAGATGTTGGTCAGAGAGGTTATTTCTTGAAGAGAGTAACAGTGTGTGTTAGACAGTCTGGGAATGTATTCACTTTGAAAAGGCTGGAAGCTGATCTGTCGTGTAATGTAGGCCACGGTATTTAAAAATGATTTTATAATAATATGTTTGATGAAAGATAATCATGCCAGCAGCCTTGCCGCAGTGGTAACACCGGTTCCCGACAGAGCACCGAAGTTCAGCGCTGTCGGGCTGGGCTAGCAGTTGGATGGGTGACCATACGGTCTGCCGAGCGCTGTTGGCAAGCGGGAGGCACTCAGCCCTTGTGAGGCAAACTGAAGAGCTACTTGATTGAGAAGCAGCGTCTCTGGTCTCGTAAACTGACATACGCCCGGGAGAGCGGTGCGCTGACCACATGCCCTTCCATCTCTGCATCCAGTGGCGTCTGTGGTCTGAGGCTGACACGGCGGTCGGTCGGTACCGTTGGACCTAACAAGGCCTGTTCGGACGGAGTTTAGTAGAAAGATACTCATCAAATCGGATGATATTAATGATTAATGGGACAGTGACAAAAGCCAACCTGCAAATTAATCCAATTTTCCTTTATATTTGCAAATGTTTAATTTTTTATTGTTTAGTTGAAGTTTACAGTAGAGACCTGGGGACACCAGAAGTTTCAGATTGATTATAAACTCCTGGAAAATGAAATAAGAACACCGTGAATTCATTGTCCCAGGAAGGGGAAACTTTATTGACACATTCCTGGGGTCAGATACATCACATGATCACACTGACAGAACCACAGGCACATAGACACAGGCAACAGAGCATGCACAATGTCGGCACTAGTACAGTGTATATCCACCTTTCGCAGCAATGCAGGCTGCTATTCTCCCATGGAGACGATCGTAGAGATGCTGGATGTAGTCCTGTGGAACGGCTTGCCATGCCATTTCCACCTGGCGCCTCAGTTGGACCAGCGTTCGTGCTGGACGTGCAGACCGCGTGAGACGACACTTCATCCAGTCCCAAACATGCTCAATGGGGGACAGATCCGGAGATCTTGCTGGCCAGGGTAGTTGACTTACACCTTCTAGAGCACGTTGGGTGGCACGGGATACATGCGGACGTGCATTGTCCTGTTGGAACAGCAAGTTCCCTTGCCGGTCTAGGAATGGTAGAACGAAGGGTTCGATGACGGTTTGGATGTACCGTGCACTATTCAGTGTCCCCTCGACGATCACCAGTGGTGTACGGCCAGTGTAGGAGATCGCTCCCCACACCATGATGCCGGGTGTTGGCCCTGTGTGCCTCGGTCGTATGCAGTCCTGATTGTGGCGCTCACCTGCACGGCGCCAAACACGCATACGACCATCATTGGCACCAAGGCAGAAGCGACTCTCATCGCTGAAGACGACGCGTCTCCATTCGTCCCTCCATTCACGCCTGTCGCGACACCACTGGAGGCGGGCTGCACGATGTTGGGGCGTGAGCGGAAGACGGCCTAACGGTGTGCGGGACCGTAGCCCAGCTTCATGGAGACGGTTGCGAATGGTCCTCGCCGATACCCCAGGAGCAACAGTGTCCCTAATTTGCTGGGAAGTGGCGGTGCGGTCCCCTACGGCACTGCGTAGGATCCTACGGTCTTGGCGTGCATCCGTGCGTCGCTGCGGTCCGGTCCCAGGTCGACGGGCACGTGCACCTTCCGCCGACCACTGGCGACAACATCGATGTACTGTGGAGACCTCACGCCCCACGTGTTGAGCAATTCGGCGGTACGTCCACCCGGCCTCCCGCATGCCCACTATACGCCCTCGCTCAAAGTCCGTCAACTGCACATACGGTTCACGTCCACGCTGTCGCGGCATGCTACCAGTGTTAAAGACTGCGATGGAGCTCCGTATGCCACGGCAAACTGGCTGACACTGACGGCGGCGGTGCACAAATGCTGCGCAGCTAGCGCCATTCGACGGCCAACACCGCGGTTCCTGGTGTGTCCGCTGTGCCGTGCGTGTGATCATTGCTTGTACAGCCCTCTCGCAGTGTCCGGAGCAAGTATGGTGGGTCTGACACACCGGTGTCAATGTGTTCTTTTTTCCATTTCCAGGAGTGTATAATGGTTAAGCAGAGATTTAGAAACCAGGTTTCAAATTGTAAGACATTTCCAGAGGCAGATGTGGACTTCGACCACAAGTTATTGATTATGAACTGTAGATTAAAACTGAAGAAACTGCAAAAAGGTAGGAATTTAAGGAGATCGGACCTGGATAAACTGAAAGAAATAGAAGTTGTAGAGGGTATCAGATAGATCATTAGGAACGATTGACAAGAACGGGGGAGAGGAGTACAGTAGAAGGAGATTGGGTAGCTTTGAAATATGAAATGGTGAAGGCAGCAGAGGATCAAGTAGGTAGAAAGACAAGGGCTAGCAGCAGTCCTTCGGTGACAGAGGAGATATTGAATTTAAGGAGAAAATGTAAAAACACTGTAAATGAAGCAGGTGAAAAGGAATACAAACGTCTCAAAAATGAGATCGACATGAAGTGTAAAATGGCTAAGCAGGGATTACTAGAGCACAGATGCAAGGACGTAGAGGCATCTAGGGGTAAGATAGACACTCCTACAGGAAAATTAAAGAGACCTTTTGAGAAAAGAGAACCACTTATATGAATATCAAGAGCGCAGATGGGAAACCAGTCCTAAGCAAAGAAGGGAAAGCAGAAAGGTGGAAGGAGTATACAGAGGGTCTATACAAGGGCGACAAACTTGAGGGCAGTATTATGGAAATGGAAGAGGACGTACATGAAGATGAAATGGGAGGTATGATACTGCATGAAGAATTTGCTCAGCACTGAAAGACCTAAGTAGAAACAAGGCCGCAAGAGTAGACAACAGTCCATTAGAACTACTGATAGCCTAGGAAGAGCCAGCTCTGACAAAACACTATCCTGGTGAGCAAGATGTATGAGACAGGCGAAATACCTTCAGACTTCAAGAAGAATATAATAATTGCATTACCATAGAAAGCAGGTGGTGACAGGTGTGGAAATTACCGAACTATCAGTTCGATAAGTTACTGTTGCAAAATACTAACACGAATTCTTTAAAGACGAATGGAAAAACTGGGTGATGCCGACCTCGGAGAAGATCAGTTTGGATTCCGTAGAAATTTTGGAACACGCGAGGTAACACTGATCCTTCTACTATCTTAGAAACTAGGTTAAGGAAACGTAAACCTACGTTTCCAGCATTTGTAGACTTATAGAAACCTTTTTACAATGTTGACTGGAATATACTCTTTCAAATTCTAAAGGTGGTATGGATAAAATACAAGGAGCGAAGGGCTATTTAAAATCTGTACAGAGACACCAGATGGCAGTTAGAAGAATCTGGGCCCACGAAAGGGAAGCAGTGTCGTCGTAACTACCGTCCGCTTCACGTCTGCTGTGCAGCGAGCTACCTTAATTTAAGTATTAACTGTATTTTTCTTACTTGTCACTTCTTCTTCCGTGTGTTTTTGCTTTTAGGAAGCTTTAATTTTCGAGTGCTAGTAACAGTGTTCCATAGATTTCGTGTTTGTTTTGAATACAGTCAGAGGGTCCCTTTAGACAACCATAATGCCAGTAGTACTAGTGTTTGTTTTCAATACAGTCCAGAGACAGGTAGTGCTATTTTCATTGTTTTCTACAAGAAGTGGCTAGCAACCACAGTTTAGTCAGTTTAGTTCAAAAATGGTTCAAATGGCTCTGAGCACTATGGGACTCAACTGCCGAGGTCATTAGTCCCCTAGAACTTAGAACTAGTTAAACCTAACTAACCTAAGGACATCACAAACATCCATGCCCGAGGCAGGATTCGAACCTGCGACCGTAGCGGTCTTGCGGTTCCAGACTGCAGCGCCTTTAACCGCACGGAGTCAGTTTAGTCAGCCGCCTTTACTGTATTAGCAGTAGTTAAAAGTTGATTAACTCTCTACAGTAAATTGATTTCTTAGGATGGATAGGATGTGTGACAGCTGTGTACGGACGCAGGAGGAGCTGGCCACTGTTCGCGAACAGCTGAACGTGTTGATGGCCGCAGTCAGCCGTCTTCAGGCTGCTGCCTCGGAGTGTAGCGGCAGTGGGGAGTCTGGTGCGTCGCATGGTACACCCCAGGTGTTACATGCTTCACCCACTGTCCCTGCTGTCGAGACATCTTCGCGGGTACCGGGCGCGGTTGGGCCACCCTCTCCCCAAGGGGAGTGGCGGGTTCAGCGGCGTTCACGGCGCACGAGGCGGAGGGTCAATGTGGAGGCTGGCCGTGTGGCATCGCCCGCTCTGCCTGTGAGTGGACATGTGGTCGCTCCGTCAGCAAGGTCCGAGCTGGCACACGGGGGGAGGGGTTTATTAGTTATTGGGAGCTCCAACGTTAGGCGGGTGATGGAGCCCCTTAGAGAAATAGCGGAAAGCTCGGGGAAGAAGGCCGGTGTTCACTCTGTCTGCTTGCCGGGGGGTCTCATCCGAGATGTGGAGGAGGCCGTGCCGGCGGCGATAGAGAGCACTGGGTGCACCCGATTGCAAATTGTTGCTCATGTCGGCACCAATGACTCCTGCCGTCTGGGTTCAGAGGTCATCCTCAGTTCGTACAGGCGGTTGGCGGAATTGGTGAAGGCGGAAAGCCTCGCTCGCGGGGTGGAATCAGAGCTAACTATTTGTAGTATCGTTCCCAGAACCGATCGCGGTCCTCTGGTTTGGAGCCGAGTGGAAGGCTTAAACCAGAGGCTCACACGATTCTGCGGAGATCTGGGGTGCAAATTTCTCGACCTCCGCTATCGGGTGGAGAAATGTAGGGTCCCCCTGAATAGGTCAGGCGTGCACTACACGCCGGAAGCGGCTACAAGGGTAGCGGAGTACGTGTGGAGTGCACAAGTGGGTTTTTTAGGTTAGAGAATTCTCTCCCTAGGCCCGACAAGACGCCTCCTGAGACGCAGAAAGGTAGGAGTAGGCAAAATGCAACAGGGAATAACAATATTAGTGTGCTAATAGTAAACTGCAGGAGCGTCTATAGAAAGATCCAAGAACTGCTCTCATTAATAAACGGTCACAACGCCCATATACTACTAGGGACAGAAAGTTGGCTGAAACCAGACGTAAACAGTAATGAAATCCCAAACTCAGATTGGAATGTATACCGCAGAGACAGGCTGGACAGTGAAGGGGGAGGCGTGTTTATAGCGATAAGAAGTGCAATAGTATCGAAGGAAATTCACGGAGATCCGAATGTGAAATGATTTGGGTGAAGGTCACGGTTAAAGCAGGCACAGACATGGTAATTGGATGTCTCTATAGGTCCCCTGGCTCAGCAGCTGTTGTGGCTGAGCACCTGAAGGATAATTTAGATAATATTTCGAGTAGATTTCCCCACCATGTTATAGTTCTGGGTGGAGATTTTAATTTGCCGGATATAGACTGGGAGACTCAAACGGGGACTTCATAACGGGTGGCAGGGACAAAGAATCCAGTGAAATTTTTTTAAGTGCTTTATCTGAAAACTACCTTGAGCAGTTAAACAGAGAACCGACTCGTGGCGATAACATATTAGACCTTCTGGTGACAAACAGACCCGAACTATTTGAAACAGTTAACGCAGAACAGGGAATCAGCGATCATAAAGCGGTTACTGCATCGATGATTTCAGCCGTAAATAGAAATATTAAAAAAGGTAGGAAGATTTATCTGTTTAGCAGAAGTGACAAAAGGCAGATTACAGAGTACCTGACGGCTCAACACAAAAGTTTTGTCTCAAGTACAGATAGTGTTGAGGACCAGTGGACAAAGTTCAAAACCACCGTACAATATGCGTTAGATGAGTATGTGCCAAGCAAGATCGTAAGAGACGGAAAAGAGCCACCGTGGTACAACAACCGAGTTAGGAAACTGCTGCGGAAGCAAAGGGAACTTCACAGCAAACATAAACATAGTCAAAGCCTTGCAGACAAACAAAAATTACGCGAAGCGAAATGTAGTGTGAGGAGGGCTATGCGAGAGGCGTTCAATGAATTCGAAAGTAAAGTTCTATGTACTGACTTGGCAGAAAATCCTAAGAAATTTTGGTCTTATGTCAAAGCGGTAGGTGGCTCAAAACAAAATGTCCAGACACTCTGTGACCAAAATGGTACTGAAACAGAGGGTGACAGACTAAAGGCCGAAATACTAAATGTCTTTTTCCAAAGCTGTTTCACAGAGTAATACTGCACTGTAGTTCCTTCTCTAGATTGTCGCACAGATGACAAAATGGTAGATATCGAAATAAACGACAGATAGAGAAACAATTAAAATCGCTCAAAAGAGGAAAGGCCGCTGGACCTGACGGGATACCAGTTCGATTTTACACAGAGTACGCGAAGGAACTTGCCCCTCTTCTTGCAGCGGTGTACCGTAGTTCTCTAGAAGAGCGTAGCGTTCCAAAGGATTGGAAAAGGGCACAGGTCATCCCCGTTTTCAAGAAGGAACGTCGAACAGATGTGCAGAACTATAGACCTATATCTCTAGCGTCGATCAGTTGTAGAATTTTGGAACACGTATTATGTTCGAGTATAATGACTTTTCTGGAGACTAGAAATCTGTAGGAATCAGCATGGGTTTCGAAAAAGACGGTCGTGTGAAACCCTGCTCTCGCTATTCGTCCACGAGACTCAGAGAGCCATAGACACGGGTTCACAGGTAGATGCCGTGTTTCTTGACTTCCGCAAGGCGTTCGATACAGTTCCCCACAGTCGTTTAATGAACAAAGTAAGAGCATATGGACTATCAGACCAATTGTGTGATTGGATTGAAGAGTTCCTAGATAACAGAACGCAGCCTGTCATTCTCAATAGAGAGAAGCCTTCCGAAGTAAGAGTGATTTCAGGTGTGCCGCAGGGGAGTGTCATAGGACCGTTTCTATTCACAATATACATAAATGACCTTGTGGATGACGTCGGAGGTTCACTGAGGCTTTTTGCAGATGATGCTGTGGTGTACCGAGAGGTTGTAACAATGGAAAATTGTACTGAAATGCAGGAAGATCTGCAGCGAATAGACGCATGGTGCAGGGAGTGGCAATTGAGTCTCAATGTAGACAAGTGTAATGTGCTGCGAATACATAGAAAGATAGTTCCCTTATCATTTAACTACAAAATAGCAGGTCAGCAACTGGAAGCAGTTAATTCCATAAATTATCTGGGAGTACGCATTAGGAGTGATTTAAAATGGAATGATCATATAAAGTCGATCGTCGGTAAAGCGGATGCCAGACTGAGATTCATTGGAAGAATCCTAAAGAAATGCAATCCGAAAACAAAGGAAGTAGGTTACAGTACGCTTGTTCGCCCACTGCTTGAATACTGCTCAAAAGTGTAGGATCCGTACCAGATAGGATTGATAGAAGACATAGAGAAGATCCAACGGAGAGCAGCGCGCTTCGTTACAGGATCATTTAATAATCGCGAAAGCGTTACGGAGATGATAGATAAACTCCAGTGGAAGACTCTGCAGGAGAGACGCTCAGTAGCTCGGTACGGGCTTTATTTAAAGTTTCGAGAACATACCTTCACCGAAGAGTCAAGAAGTATATTGCTCCCTCCTACGTATATCTCGCGAAGAGACCATGAGGATAAAATCAGAGAGATTAGAGCCCACACAGAAGCATACCGACAATCCTTCTTTCCACGAACAATACCAGAACTCAGGGTACCCTCCGCCACACACCGTCAGGTGGCTTGCGGAGTATGGGTGTAGATGTAGATGTAGATGTAGAAGGGAGTGAGACAGGGTTGTAGCCTACCCCCGATGTTATTCAGTCTGTACATTGAACAAGCAGTAAAGGAAGCCAAAGAAAAATTTGGATGAAGAATTAAAATCCATGGAGAAGAAATAAAAACAATTAAGTCCGCCGATTACACTGTAATTCTGTCAGAGACAGCAAAGGACCTGGAAGAGCAGTTGAACGAAATGGACAGTGTCTTGAAAGGAGGATATAAGATGAACATCAACAAAAGCAAACTAGGATAATGGAATGTAGTCGAATTAAATCAGGTGATGCCGAGGGAATTAGATTAAAAAATGAGAGACTTAAAGTGGTAGATGAGGTTTGCTATTTGGGCAGCAAAATAACTGATGATGGTCGAAGCAGAGCGGTATAAAACATAGGCTGACGATGGCAAGGAAAGCGATTCTGAAGAATTGAAATGTGTTAACATTCAATATAGATTTAAGTGTCAGTTAGTCTTTTCTGAAAGTATTTGTGAGGAGTGTAGCCATGTATGGAAGTGAAACATGGACGATAAATAGTTTAGACAAGAAAAGAATAGAAGCTTGCGAAATGTGGTGCTACAGAAGAATGCTGAAGATTAGATGGGTAGATCACGTAACTAAGGAGAAGAGGAATTTGTGACACAGCTTGACAAGAAGAAGGGATAGATTGGTAGAACATGTTCTGAGGCTTCAAAGAATCAACAATTCAGTACTGGAGGAAACCGTGGAGGGTAAAAATCGTAGAGGAAGATCAAGAGGTGAAAACACTAAGCAAACTCAGAAGGATGCAGGTTGTTGTAGTTACTCGGAGGTGAAGAAGCTTGTAAAGGATAGAGTAGCATGGAAGCTGCATCAAACCAGTCTTTAGACTGAAGACCACAACAATATGACGCAGGTGGTGACCTGGTTAAGATAGCAACTCAAACTGGATGCACTAATGTGCATTTCGTGCAACTGTTTCAGCGTCATGTTTAATGCGGCTGTTAGACGTGTTAACGTGGGGCTGGAGAGTGTGCTGATGACAGAGGGCATTGGTCACATCTCAGTGGTGCCAATTGGATCTATCAGTAGGTCAAGTATGGGAAGGGGATGCTGGCTAAGCTTATAGGTGACAGTGTAGTGGATGATGGTGGTGTTACACTTGGAAAAGTTCCTGTAGTAGTTGGTGTTAGAGTTGCACCTTTTTTAGACTGATGTCAGCTGATAGGTATACCTGCTTAAAGGAAGTCCCTCTAACTAAGGTCTCACCTTCCGAGGATGTAATGTTTCCAGGTAGAGAAGGAATTAGCATATTTCATCAAAATATAAGAGGTATTAGTGAACTGCTTATAGATGTTGACTATGATATTATTGGTATATCAGAGCACCACTTAAATAACTTGACAATTCAGAGGCTTCCTTTACCAGGCTACAGATTAGCTGGCTGTTTCTCAAGGAGTTCCTTGCGGGGTGGGGTAGTGGCTCTGTACGTAAAAAACAGTATTCCATTTGAGTACATAGACATATCACGACACTGCGCTGAGCAGATATTTGAATGTTGTGCAGCGGTAGTTGAATATACTGAAACTAAACTTCTAATTGGTGTTGTTTATACGTCCCCTAACTCCGACTTCAGGGCATTTCTGCTCAAGCTAGAGAGGGTTCTTGATTCACTTTGTAGGAAGTACCAGAAACTAGTTGTATGTGGTGACTTCAATATAAATTTTGTATATGATGGTGCAAGAAAAAGGATGTTGGTAGATCTCGTAAATTCATATGATCTGATGTAAACTGTGTTTTTTCCAACTAGGGTGCAGGGGAACAGTAGCACAGCCATAGACAATATTTTTATTCATTCTTCATTACTAGATGGGCATTCTGTTAGTAAAAGTATGAATGGCCTTTCAGACCATGATGCACAAATTTTAACACTAAAAGGCTTTTGTACTCAAACCAATGTTATATTTAATTACAAACTATTTAGGAAAGTTAATCCAACAGCAATAGAGAGTTTTTTAAACCTTGTCAAGGAACAAGAGTGGCAGGATGTTTATGGTGCCAATAACATAGATGATAAATACAATGCTTTCCTTAACATATTTCTCATGCTCTTTGAGAGTTGCTTTCCATTAGAACATTCTGAACGGGGTACCAGCAGTAATGGGCAGCCCAGGTGGATGACTAGTGGGATAAGGATATAATGTAGAACAAAAGCGGGAATTATACCAAAATGTTAGAAGTAGCCACAATCAAGCCACAGTTGCCCATTACAAACAGAATTGTAAGGTGCTTAAAAATGTTATCAGGAAGGCAACGAGTATGTGGTATGCAAATAGGATATCTAATTCACTGGATAAAATTAAAGCCATGTGGTCAGTTGTGAAGGAAGTGTCTGGTCAGCAGCACAAGGTCGACAATATAAAGTCAGTTCGCAGTAAAAATAATTCTGTTACTGATAAATCAGAAATATGTACAGTATATAACAATCATTTTCTGAGCATTGCTGGTGAATTAAATAAAAATTTAGTTTCTACAGGAAATCATGTAACTTTCTTGCCAAATGCCTTTCCGAGATTGATGTCTGAAATACTCCTCTGTTATACAGACAAGAGGGAGATTGAGTCAATAATTAAATCACTGAAGACTAAGGACTCTCATGGTTATGATGGAGGGTCTAGCAGAATGTTGAAGTACTGTGCTGCACATGTTAGCCCTGTATTTAGCCATATTTGTAATTTTCCCTTTAGGAATGGTCAGTTTCCTGAGCGATTAAAGTACTCAGTAGTAAAACCGCTTTATAAAAAGGGAGAAAGGGATAATGTAAATAATTTTAGACTTATTTCTGTGCCATCAGTGTTTGCAAAAGTTATTGAAAAGGTTATGTATGTAAGGATAATTGATCATTTTATATCACACGATTTGCTATCAAATGTACAGTTCGGCTTTAGAAGTCGTTTACTAATTGAAAATGCTATATTCTCTTTTCTCTGTGAGGTACTGGATGGGCTAAACAAAATGTTTCGAACGCTTGGCATATTTTTTGATTTAACTTAGGCATTTGATTGCGTTGATCACAAAATATTGCTCCAGAAGTTGGACCATTACGGAATACGGGGAGTAGCTCACAATTGGTTCACCTCTTACTTTAGCAACAGGCAGCAAATATTTCTGTTTGCTGATGACACTAGCTTGGTAGTAAAGGATGTTGTGTGCAACATTGGCTTGGTTTCAAATAGTGCAGTACATGACCTCAGTTCATGGCATGTAGAAAATAAACTAACGCTAAATCACAGTGAGACTCAGTTTTTACAGTTTGTAACACACAATTCAACAAAACCTGACGTTTTAATTTCACAGAATGGGCAATATGATTAGTGAAACTGAACAGTTCAAATTTCTAGGTGTTCCGACAGATACTAAACTGTCATAGAAAGCCCACGTTCAGGATCTTGTTCAAAGACTTAATACTGCCATTTTTAGTATTCGAACGGTATCAGAAGTGAGTGATCGTTCGACACGAAAATTAGTCTACTTTGCTTATTTTCATTCGCTTTGGTCGTATGGTATTATATTTTTTAAAAGGATATTTTTGGCTCAGAAACGGGCGGTTCGGGCAATAAGTGGTGTTAGTTCACGAACCTCTTGTCAACCTCTGTTCACGATTCTGGGTATTTTGACTTTGGCCTCTCAATACGTATATTCCTTATTGTCGTTCCTTGTTGCCAATATTAGTTTATTCCCAAGAATAAGCAGCTTTCACTCGGTTAATACTCGGCAGAAATAAAACCTGCATTTGCATCGGACTTCCTTATCTCTTGCGCAAAAAGGTGTACAGTATACTGCTGCATCCGTTTTCAATAAGCTGCCACTCGAATTCAAAAATCTTAGCAGTAATCCACGCGCTTTCAAATCGAAACTGAAGAGTTACCTCATGGGTCACTCCTTCTATTCTGTCGAGGAGTTCCTTGAAAAATTAAGCTGATTTTTATTGTATTGCTGATAGCGTTTACTTAAATTTATGGACTGACTTTGTTAAGGTTCAAGAACATTTATTTTTATCTGTTATTACGTTTATGTTGTAATTTCATGTACTGACACGTTACGTGACCTTGGAGATTTGCTCCTCAATTTGGCCCTACGGAACTTGGCGAGTAAATAATAATAAAAAAAAAACATTGGTCTTGCCTTATAATTGAAACAAGTGTCAAAGAAGGCAATTTTACACAGGAGAGCTATTAAGAAATAGTTTGCCAACTTGTCTAGGTATGAGAACTTTATGAAAAAGCATGTTGGTGTCATAGTTTAATAAAGCATAGTTAAACTTGGATTCTGTATTCTGATTTATCAGCCGTTAAGATCAGTTCCTCATTTTCATTTTTACTTTCATGATTCCGTTTGTGCTCTCGCATACACATCGCAAGTTGTGTACTGACAAGCATTTCATGAAAATTGGTAAGATGCCGTCTTTCATTGCACATGCAAGTACGACAAATGAAATTTGATTTTTGACAGTCTCATTATTGTCCCAATAGTAACAGGTTGCAGAGCAGACGAGTGTTTCTTGCACACAGGTAGGCCAATAAATTAAATTATCATCAGAGCTCATGTCTACTGTAAGGTAAGACATTTTCAGAGTGTATTTTTGAAATTAATATTAGTATCGTTTCAGATATTTAATACCAGTAGAAAATGTCAGTAAAGTGCTAAGTTGTGGATTTTCAAGCAGTTTTATCAGGCAGTCAAATGCATTAATTTTTATATTCATTTGCTGCGTAATTACAATAACAGCTCTGATACAATAATCATTTTCAAGACTAAATGTAAAGGTTAGCAATATTCAGAGTCAACATTTTAATCTGACTCGTTTGTTTTGCTGTCAGATACGATATGTAAGTTTCATTGAAAACGGACTGCTTTTACGCAGGCGAATTGTTTGATGTACCAGCTAGTGTGGATTTCGCATCGTATAGCGCGCACCCTAAGTATTTTCAGTCAGAATTAAATTTTCACATAGTTGTGTTACCCTGGATCGAAGTTTACATATTTCGATATCGTCAGATACCAACTTAACACTTACAACCACGTGTTTCAGTATTAACGCTAAACTTTCAGCGTTAGTGTGATGACTTGCCGTTTGGCGCCAGTATCGGTACGGCGGCGTAGGGTTGAAACAAGCATCAGTGTGCATTATGGTTCGGGACGGTCAGCATGGATTTGGACAGGGTGAGCAAGGCTTTATTTGTAAAGCTATTTTACCAGAACAACAGTAATAATGCTGATGGTCTTCACGAATATCGACGCGTTAAAGGAATATGGAGGGTCGTCTATCCACACTTGGGTCGAAGAACGTGATTCGGAAGTTTGAATTAACTGACGATTTCGAAATTCCTCCTGGGAGAGGCCGACAGTCAACTGTGCCATAGATTGTTGAAGTAGTTACTGTTGAAATGGCTGGGAAAGCTCGACGCAATGTGTGATCTTCATGCACTGCTCGGGCTGTGCGACGACAGCTGAAGATTCCGTAATCCACTGGTGGTCCTGGCAGTAGTACAGCAAGGTCTAGTGTGGTTCAAGGATGTACACTCCTGGAAATGGAAAAAAGAACACATTGACACCGGTGTGTCAGACCCACCATACTTGCTCCGGACACTGCGAGAGGGCTGTACAAGCAATGATCACACGCACGGCACAGCGGACACACCAGGAACCGCGGTGTTGGCCGTCGAATGGCGCTAGCTGCGCAGCATTTGTGCACCGCCGCCGTCAGTGTCAGCCAGTTTGCCGTGGCATACGGAGCTCCATCGCAGTCTTTAACACTGGTAGCATGCCGCGACAGCGTGGACGTGAACCGTATGTGCAGTTGACGGACTTTGAGCGAGGGCGTATAGTGGGCATGCGGGAGGCCGGGTGGACGTACCGCCGAATTGCTCAACACGTGGGGCGTGAGGTCTCCACAGTACATCGATGTTGTCGCCAGTGGTCGGCGGAAGGTGCACGTGCCCGTCGACCTGGGACCGGACCGCAGCGACGCACGGATGCACGCCAAGACCGTAGGATCCTACGCAGTGCCGTAGGGGACCGCACCGCCACTTCCCAGCAAATTAGGGACACTGTTGCTCCTGGGGTATCGGCGAGGACCATTCGCAACCGTCTCCATGAAGCTGGGCTACGGTCCCGCACACCGTTAGGCCGTCTTCCGCTCACGCCCCAACATCGTGCAGCCCGCCTCCAGTGGTGTCGCGACAGGCGTGAATGGAGGGACGAATGGAGACGCGTCGTCTTCAGCGATGAGAGTCGCTTCTGCCTTGGTGCCAATGATGGTCGTATGCGTGTTTGGCGCCGTGCAGGTGAGCGCCACAATCAGGACTGCATACGACCGAGGCACACAGGGCCAACACCCGGCATCATGGTGTGGGGAGCGATCTCCTACACTGGCCGTACACCACTGGTGATCGTCGAGGGGACACTGAATAGTGCACGGTACATCCAAACCGTCATCGAACCCTTCGTTCTACCATTCCTAGACCGGCAAGGGAACTTGCTGTTCCAACAGGACAATGCACGTCCGCATGTATCCCGTGCCACCCAACGTGCTCTAGAAGGTGTAAGTCAACTACCCTGGCCAGCAAGATCTCCGGATCTGTCCCCCATTGAGCATGTTTGGGACTGGATGAAGTGTCGTCTCACGCGGTCTGCACGTCCAGCACGAACGCTGGTCCAACTGAGGCGCCAGGTGGAAATGGCATGGCAAGCCGTTCCACAGGACTGCATCCAGCATCTCTACGATCGTCTCCATGGGAGAATAGCAGCCTGCATTGCTGCGAAAGGTGGATATACACTGTACTAGTGCCGACATTGTGCATGCTCTGTTGCCTGTGTCTATGTGCCTGTGGTTCTGTCAGTGTGATCATGTGATGTATCTGACCCCAGGAATGTGTCAATAAAGTTTCCCCTTCCTGGGACAATGAATTCACGGTGTTCTTATTTCAAATTCCAGGAGTGTAATATACGCAAATGGTTGTCACATTGATATGGTACGTAAACATGGAACACAAACAACGAATGTTTTCCTCTCATGTGGAAAATGAGATGTGATTCTTTCACTACTTTTTTCGTTATTTGTCTCCCGCATGTCCTTACAAATGTTTCGAAAACGCTTCATTGTCATACAATCACTCGTTTGTCATGGGAGCCGTCTCAGTTAGCGAAAGTTTAATTATTACCACCCTGCAATTAGAATTAAGAAGATCTACATTTTTCATAACAATGACAATATCCTATTGGTTAATTAGCGCATATTTGATAAATGTTATAGCTAAGTGACGTAAAAATTCGACTGAATTCGAGAAGACGAAAAGAAAAAAGTTATGACTGGAGCCAGACACGATTCAGCGACTACCAGTCTCAACTGTCTTTTCTTTTTTATTATTTTTATGTCTTTTACACTTCACGGAAATGCTCATAGAGCATGCATCATCGTTTAAAAATTTGTATCAGCTGGGACTTCAATCGATGCTTCTCACATGGCATGAGATTATTAAACCACAGAGGCAAATGATCCATCAGAAAATCACCTTAAATTTAGCAATTTAATGGTGCTTGGAAAACTTCAGAGTCGATTTGCTCGAGAATTCTTGAGAATTTCATTGACATTCTTTGGCATATTCCTATTTGAGTTCTGAATTTCACATGTCATAACTACAAACAGTTACAAAAATCCGATTGGCGTTTGGTCTCCCTGTCAGTTAGAAACCAACGGTACTATTCGTAAATCTAATGTTACACATAGAAAAGACTTTCACTGTCCATCTCTCAGCCTTGGTGTGGCACAGAAAGTGGTGAGGCATTCCGTTACAATATCTTTGACCATCTATCAAATTTAATGATAAAGTCAACTGCGAAGACAAACTGAACTCATATCTATTTGGCAACCTCTTCAATCACCGGTTGTTGTGGTCTGCGTCTGATAAGTCTTGGGATAGTGATATGCATATTTACAGACGCCAGTAATATCGCGTACACAAGGTGTGAAAGGGCAGTTAATTGGCGGAGATGTCATTTGCGCTCAGGTAACTCACATGAAAGACTTTCCGACGTGATGACGGGAATCACGGACCTTGAACGCGGAGTGGTACTTGGAGCTAGGCGCATGAGACATTCCAGTTCGGAAATCATTAGGGAGTTCAATATTCCGACAGTTACAGCGTCAAGAGTGTGCCGAGAATACCATATATCAGGCATTACGAATCACCAGGGACAGTGCAGCGGCCTGATAACAGAGAAGCAACACTGCGTGAAATAACCGCGGAAATCGATGTGGGACGTACGACAAACGTATCCGTTAGGACAGAGCGGCGAAATTTGGCGTTAATGGGCTATAGCGACAGACGACCAAAGTCAGTGCTTTTGCTAACAGCACAACATCGCCAGCAGCGCCTCTCCTGGGTCAGGACCATATCGGTTGGACCCTAGACGACTGGAAACAGTGGTATGGTCAGGTTTGCCACTATTTCAGTTGGTAAGAGCTGATGGTAGTGTTCGAGTACAGCGCATACCCAACGAGGACATGGACTCAGGAGATAACCTGGCACTGTACAAGCTAATGGTGACTCCATAACGATGTGGACTGTGTTTACATGGAATAGTCTGGGTCCTCTGGTCCAATTGAACTGTTCATTGGCTGGAAATAGTGCCGTCCGGTTACTTGGAGACCATTTACAACTAGACAAAGAAGGAACTTTTAAGGATGACAATGCACCTTGTCACGGGGCCAAAATTTTTCATGGTTGGTTTTTAAGAACATTCTGGACAATTCGAGAGAATGATTTGGCTACCCAGATCGCCTGACAAATGGTTCAAATGGCTCTGAGCACTATGGGACTTAACATCTGAGGTCATCAGTCCCCTAGAACTTAGAACTACTTAAACCTAACTAATCTAAGGACGTTACACACATCCATGTCCGAGGCAGGATTCGAACCTGCGAGCGTATGCGGTCGCGCGGTTCCAGACTGAAGCGCCTAGAACCGCTCGGGCACTCCGGCCGGCAGATCACCCGGCATAAATCCCGTCGAACGTACATGGAATATAATCAAGATGTCAGTTCGTGCACAAAATCCTACACCGGCAACACTTTCGCTATTATTGGACGGTTATAGCGGCAGCATGGTTCAGTATTTCTGCAGGGGACTTCGAACGACTTGTTGCGTCCATGCCACGTGGATCTGCTGCACTACGCTGGGCAACAGAAGAGTCGACACGATGTTAGGAGGTATCCCATGATTTTTGTCACCTCAGTGTAATCCTGTGCAAGCCTTCTCATCCGCTCATGATTACTGCTGCCTAAATCCATCTGAAGGTGCTTGCTATAGTAAAGTCCCCTCCCCAAGCCTTTCTGTTCATGCGTGGCTCCATTACCAAATTAATTATTCTTTGATGACTCACTATCCTGGTTGGCATCCTACTAACCATCCCCTTCCTTGAATCTTGCCATAAACTTCTTTAATCTTCAGTTTGATGCGTTGCCTCCTGAGTAGTAAACCGACCTATCCATCTCATCTTCCACTTTCTTCTGCAACACCACATTTCAAGAGCCCCTCTTACCTCCTTGTCTGAACTGTTTACGAGCACATGTCACTTCTGCACTAGTCGACACTCCACACGAACATATTCAATAAAGAAACATTCGATTTGCATTTTTCAGAAACTCTTTTTTTGTCGTTTTTATAACTTCTTTACTTCAGCCATAGTCAACTCTTTACAGTCAAAATAGCAAAACTCATCTGTTATTTTTACTGTTCTCATTTTCTAATCAAATTTCCATAGTATCGCGTGATTTATTCCGAATACATTCCGTAGTTCTTCCTTTACATTTTTGTTGTTCGTCTTACAACCTCCAGCCAAGAAATTATCCGTTCCACTGATATGTTCTTCCTGGTCTTTTGCCACGTCTTACAGAATTGCAGTGCCATCGGAAAACCACAAAGCTTTTATTTCTTCTCCATCAACTTTAACTCCACTTCCAAATTTTTTCTTGGTTTCTTTTATTGCTTGTTCAATTCACAGATTGAATAACACTGAGAATAGGCTGTTACCGTATCTCATTCCCTTCTCCCGTACTGCTTCCTTTCCGCGTCTTTCGACTATTGTAACAGCAGTCTAATTTTTTTACAAGTTGTAGACAGCCCAGCGCTCCCTGTACTTTATCCTTGCTACCTTCGGTATTTTAAAGAAAGTCATTGACGAAAGTTTTCTTTAAATGCACAACTGCTATAAACTTAGGTTTAGCTTTTCTCAATCTGTCTTCTAAGACAACTTGCAGTGTCAATATTCCCACACATATTCCTACAATTCTCTGTAACGCAAAATGGTTTCACCTGAGGGTGGCTTCAAGGCGTTTTCCAGTCATATTAAAATATTTTGTGTCAGCGTTTTACAACGTGAGCCATTAAACTGACAGTCATGTAGTATTCATACGTGTCAACAACTATTGTTTTAGGTATGGATTTATTCTCATGAAGCCTGAGGGTATCGCACCTTTTTCCTATATCTTTTATTAGTTTTCCCATCGATATCACTAATCCTATTCATTTAGTATTAACTCCAGTAAGTGGAAATGTTACGTTACTCCGAATATCTGCACTTTTCTCTAACGTTTTTAATAACATCATATTTACGTAAAAAGTACACTGTGTTACGTTACGGAATAGGTCTTGAAAAGAGGGGATGGACCACCGAATAAAAAATATAGGGCACTATTATTGAGAACCACAGGCTACTACACACAAAATGGAATGTAAAATACTTTATTTTTCCGCAGCATACCCACTTTGCATAATACGCGGGCACAAGACTGGAGTTAAGAACGCACAGAACTCTCAGAGCAGTGAACTGTGGAACGTCGGGACTGCTTGCACAGTCAAACTGCTCTACACACGGCAATCCATCCACGTTAACTGTTACCGAAGGAACGAATACGTTCCAGCCGGTAGTAACAAGCAGCCAGGGTGAACCCATTAACGATTAACGGCTGAAGCGCCAAACGGCTGCGATGGAACGTTCTGAAGGCACGAAGATGTTGCAGGAACTCCATAATCGCACGGAGATACCTGTATATAATCAGTTTCGGGACGGAAATCTGAGGTTGCCTATTATAGTAACAAGGCACGAATGGTGTTGATTTGTTTAAAATTACTGGGTGCTGAGAACATGCAGTCTTTCATTCAATGATACACCGTTTAATATCAATCCCCATGAGTGAAGACAACTTCCAAATGCAGAGTGAAAACAACCTCCAAATGCAGTTAAATGCAGTCAAAGCAATAACATCAAACAATGGCTACCCTCCTGCCCCGATGGACTCCATAACGTACAAAAAGCAGAAACAACAGGTGCACTCTCTTCTTTACCGCGTTCTCGACCCACACCTCAAGAACGCAATAAATGGTGCACAGATCCATATTTAGGAAAAGTCTCACTAAATGTACGCAAAAAGCAGAACTCGAAAAATTTTAAAACATCACTTTATGTACAGAACACTGTTGAACACTTAGGAAAAATCTCACTAAATGTACGCAAAATGCTGAACTCGAAGAACTTCAAAACATCATTTTAAGTGCACAACACTGTTGGACACTTTTTGCCCCGTGGTAAAGATAGCATTTCAGCTTTGGGAAAGAGTGGAATATACAAAATCACTTGTAATTGTGGCAGATTCTGTATAGAAAGTTTGGCAGGGCAATATGCACCCGCTTGAAGCAGCACCATAGAAGTTACAAGCTTAGAAAAGGAGACTCACCTTTTGCAGACCACCTCCTTCAAGGAGATCATAGCTAGAAGATGCAACATGAAGTTATTACAGCGCATCCATGAAGGAACAAAGATGAACTACCTCGAAGTAATGGAAATTAATAAGTATGTATCCATCTGCCCAAGCTTAGTGGTGAATGATCATACACATTTTCCTTGTTCTCCATTTCTAACAGCAGATACTAATCATAATCCTATCTAGGCCATGTTGGAAAATACCCCTCTTGCTCACATGCTCCATTTTTACCTTTATTTCATTAGCTATAATTTCTCTTGTCCCTTTAAAAAATTTACTTTGTACAATCACAGCTGGTTCACTTACGTGCTTTATCTCACTAGCACATCTTATCTGTTTGTAATTTAGAGAGAGTAAAGAACAAGATTATTTTGTTCAGTTACACCCTTGAATCATTTCGCCAAGTTTATAGTTCAATTTATTTTCTTCTAAGAACAATTGTTGTAATTTGCTGTGTAGTTGATTAGTTAACGTGTCACATATTTCATCTTAGTTAAATAATCTTACATCACATGTTCTCTGAAACAATACCTCTCGTTTTATTCCTGAATCTAACGTTAAGAATTTTCTCTTTGGAAACTGAGGTACTCTGTAGATGCACTAGTTTGAAAACTTTGCTCCTACAAAAATTTCAATGCACCACATATTTATCTTTGTACCTGATAATGGTGTACTAGCCTAAAACCTGTTTGTGAAACAAATATTGTAGAATATTACACCAGTGTCGTGTATGTTCTCATTCACAAAATTATTATTACTTTGCGTACACGTGTTCCCGGCTGCATTAAGTCACGTCTAACAGGAAAGATCAATTTTAGTACGAAATCGGATAATGAAGCGCCATGAACCTCGCGGAAACGTGAGAGAGGTAGGTTCTCCTCGTCGATGTCAAAAAGCGCAATACACGTAGATAATTTTGTGTAAAAGGGAAACGAGTTTGTCACAGTAGTTCAATGCAGCCAGTGCAGTGCAGTGCATGTAACGCGTGAGGGGAACAATTGGATGGAAATTGTCTCTCAGGGCGATGACGGGTTACAGGTCCAAATAATGGTACGGCCGATCGGGATGACCGCCATGTTATTCATCACAAAATCGTGGGAGACATTTAGATCTCTGCAACGCGCGTGAATCCGTCTTTCTGAATTTTCGACGTCTGCTGTTATGGGATGGGCTGGTATCTCGCATACCATTGCGTTGTCTTCCATCAGCTAGAATAGAGAGGGCCTCCATCTGCAATGGAGATATGAATGGCGTCTCTCACATGCCGAGTGAGAACATGCGATGACTCCGGGCGGGTATGGTGTCAAACTGTTCTACAGCGGATTTGATCTCTTGCAATCTGCATACCACGAACGCGAAAGATTTTCAATTCCCACTTCAGATGGAAACTGAAAACAAACGCTACATCAGGAAGCGTTAAGACAAGGCATAATATCAAGGATACGCCGCTCTCAGGTCGCAAATATCGATAAGCAAGGAAAGATTGATTGAGCGGTTAACTCCTTACGCATATTAAAAATTGGCTGTAAAGTAAAATAACGTACACTTTCGACTGCAGTACACTATTACTTGAAATTCCCTATTTCTTTTAAAACGAGACTTATACATACATTTACTTAACTAGGCGGAATAGACACTGGTGAGAAGAAATATTGAAACCATCTGCTTAATAGCGTATTCCTCCAGCTCGGAACGAAATACAGGAGCCTTCTGCCTGGCATGGATTCGACAAGTTATTTGTCGATTTGTCGATTTCCGTAGTTATGTGTCATCAGAAGCTTACACGCAGGTCACACATACTCGTAAATTGCGAGTAGATGGTCTGTGGGCACGGAGCTGGCGACGGATTCCGCCGCAGATGTGTTCCGTCGGGTTCTAATCAAGTGCATTTGGTAGCCAAAACATCAGTATGAGCTATCATGCTCCTCAAACCACCATATCTCGATTCTGGTCAAGTGGAACGGGCAGTTATGCAGCTGGAAGGTGCCACTCGCCGCTGGTGTGGACACAAAGCATGAGGGATGCAGGTGGCTGCAGTAATGATCACTTAGTCCACAGCTGTCATGGTACCTTCGGTTACCCAGGCGAAAGTCTCCTATAGTATAATACTGTCCGTACCGACCTACGTCCGTGGCACAGTGCGCGTTTCGAACAACCATTCCCCTTCATAGATAGATACGCTGAAGAAAAATGAAAATCAAGGCACCTGTATAGGATTTGTCGACCTGGAGAAAGTGTTCGATAATGCAAAATGCTGCAAGCCGTTTGAAATTGTGAGAAAAATACGAGTAAGCTGTAGGGGTAGATGGGTAATCTTATATACACTACTGGTCATTAAAATTGCTACACCACGAAGATGACGTGCTACAGACGCGAAATTTAATCGACAGGTAGAAGATGATGTGATATGCAAATGATTAGCTTTTCAGAGCATTCACTCGAGGTTGGTGCCGGTGGCGACACCTACAACGTGCTGACATGAGGAAAGTTTCCAATCGATTTCTCATACACAAACAGCAGTTGACTGGCGTTGCCTGGCATTGTTGTGATGCCTCGTGTAAGGAGGAGAAATGCTTACCATCGCGTTTCCGACTTTGATAAAGGTCGGATTGTAGCATATCACGATTGCGGTTTATCGTATCGCGACATTGCTGCTCGCGTTGGTCGAGATCCAATTATTGTTAGCAGAATGTGGAATCAGTGGGTACAGGAGGGTAATACGGAACGCCGTGCTGGATCCCAACGGCCTCGTATCACCAGCAGTCGACATGACAGGCATCTTATCCGCATGGCTGTAACGGATCGTGCAGCCACGTCTCGATCCCTGAGTCAACAGATACGGACGTTTGCAAGACAACAACCATCTGCACGAACAGCTCGACTACGTGTGCAGCAGCATGCACTAACAGCTCGGAGACCATGGCTGCGGTTACCCTTGACGCTGCATCACAGACAGGAGCGCCTGCGATGGTGTACTCAACGACGAACCTGGGTGCACGAATGGCAAAATGTCATTTTTTCGGATGAATCCAAGCTCTGTTTACAGCATCATCATGATCGCATCCGTGTTTATCGACATCGCGGTGAACGCACATTGGAAGCGTGTATTCGTCATCGCCATACTGGCGTATCACCCGGCGTGATGGTATGGGGTGCCATTGGTTGCACGTGTCGGTCACCTCTTGTTCGCATTGACGGTACTTTGAACAGTGGACGTCCCATTTCAGATGTGTTACGACCCGTGGCTCTACCCTTCATTCGATCCCTGCGAAACACTACATTTCAGCAGGATAATGCACGACCGCGTGTTGCAGGTCCTGTACGGACCTTTCTGGATACAGAAAATGTTAGACTGCTGCTCTGGCCAGCACATTCCCCAGATCTCTCACCAACTGAAAACGTTTGGTCAATGGTGGCCGATCAACTGGCTCGTCACAATACGCCAGCCACTACTCTTGATGAGCTGTGGTATTGTGTTGAAGCTGCATGGGCAGCAGTTCCTGTACACGCCATCCAAGCTCTGTTTGCCTCAATACCCAGGCGTATCAAGGCCGTTATTACGGCCAGAGGTGGTTGTTCTGGGTGCTGATTTATCAGGATCTCTGCACCCAAATTGCGTGAAAATGTAATCACATGTCAGTTCTAGTATAATACATTTGTCCAATGAATACCCGTTTAACATCTGCATTTCTTCGTGGTGTAGCAATTTGTAATGGCCAGTAGTGTATATATATTAGGCATCACACTTTTGAGTGGTTTGATGCGGCCCGCCACGAATTTCTCTCCTGTGCCAACATCTTCATCTCAGCGTAACACTTGCAACTATTTGCTGGATCTATTACAATCTCTTAAGCCGCGTGGGGTAGCCGCGTGATCTGGGCGCCATGTCGCGGTCCGTGCAGCTCCCCCCGTCGAAGGTGCGAGTCCTCCCTCGGGCATGGGTGTGTATGTTGTCCGTAGCGTAAGTTAGTTGAAGTTAGATTAGGTAGTGTGTAGGCTTAGGGAACGATGACCTCTGCAGTTTGGTCCCACAAGACCTTACCACAAATTTCCAGCTTTCCAATCTCTTTCTTCTTCTGCAGCTTTGACCCTCTACAGCTCCATCTAGTACCATGGGAGTGTTTTAACAAATATCCTACCATCCTGCCTCTCCTCCCTGTCAGTGTTTTCCATATATTCCTTTCCTCGTCGATTCTCCGGAGAACCTACTCATTCCGTACCTTATCAGTCTACCTAATTTTCAACTTTCTTTTCTAGCATCAGATCTCAAATGCTTCGATTATCTTCTATTTCTGTTTTGCCACAGGCCGTGATTCACTACCATACGCTGCTGTGCTCCAAACGTACATTCACAAAAATTTCTGCATCACGTTAAGGCCAATGTTGGATATTAGAAGACTTCTCTTGGACAGGAATGGCCTTTTTACCAGTGCTAGTCTGATTTTCGTGTCCTTCATGTGCCGTCCATCACGCGTTATTTTTCTCCATAAGTACCAGAATTCCTTAACTTCATCAGCTTCGTCATCACAAGTCCTGATGTTAAGTTTCTCGTTGTTCTCTTTTCTGATATTTCTCATTACTTTCATCTTTTTTCGATTTACTTTCAGTCCAAATCCTATATCCACTAGACTGTTAATTCCATTCAGCAGATCATGTAATTCTTCTTCTCTTTCACTGAGGGTAGCAATGTCATCAGAGAATCTTTTCATTGGTATCATTTCACCTTGAATTTTTTCCACTCTTGAACGTTTCTTTTACTTCCATTATCACTTCTTCGATGTATAGATTGAGCAGTAGGAGCGAAAGACTACATCCGTGTCTTACACCCTTTTTAATTTGACCACTTTTTTCTTAGTCATCCACTCTTATTTCACACCCCCATTTTTCAGATAATTTCGAACATCTTGAACCATTTGACATTGACGAACGCTTTTCTAAACCGACAAATCCTATGAAAGTGTATTTATTTTTCTTCAGTCTCGTTTCCATTATCCTGCGTCAGAATTGCCTCTCTGGTGTCTTTACCTTTCCTAAAGCCAAACTGATGGTTATCTAACAAATGTTCAGTTTTCTTTTCCATTATTTTGTATATTATTCTTGTGAGCAACTCGGAGTTGTTAAGCTGATTGTGCGACGGTTCTCGCACTTGTCGGTTTTTGGAATCTTCGTAGTTGTGTGGATGATGTTTTTCCGAAAGTCAGACGGTATACAGGGTGAAAAGTATTTAAACCGACAAACTCTGGGAAGTAATAGGGGACATCAAAACAAATATTTTTCCCTAATGCCATTGTTTCCTATGAGGATTATTTAAACTAGTGGAGGCCGTATTACGCTCTTCAGTCGTTAAAGGGCGTATTACGCTCTTCAGTTGTAGGCAACTGCTGTCCACCAGAGTAGTAGTGCATTGTCTCTGTATACTAATGGAGCGATACACTCACACATTCTAATCCAAAGTGGATAGTCGTCTTGTTGTAACTTCCCCCAATGATTTTAAAGATTATGATGGAATGTTGGTTCAAATGGCTCTCAGCACTATGCGACTTAACTTCTGAGGTCATCAGTCGCCTAGAACTTAGAACTAATTAAACCTAACTAACCTAAGGACATCACACACATCCATGCCCGAGGCAGGATTCGAACCTGCGACCGTAGAGGTCGCTCGGAGCCAGACTGTAGAGCCTAGAACCGCACGGCCACACCGGTCGACGATGGAATGTTACCTATCCCTTCCGCCTTATTAGATATTAGGTCTTGCAAAGCTCATTTAAGTCCTGATTATAATAGAGAATCCCCTATCCCCTTCATATTGATTCTCGTTTTTTCTTCTTCTTTCACGTCATCAGGCAAGTATTCCCCCTCATAGAGGCGTTCAATGTACTCTTTCCACCTATTTGCTTTCTCCTATTCAATTAACCGTGGAATTTCCGTTGCACTCTTAATATCACCAACCTTGCTTCCAGTTTCACCGAAGGTTGTTTTGACTTTTCTGCATTCTGTCAGTTCTTATTAAGAAACTCCTCCTGAGCAGGCTATGAAGGCCCAACGGTACCGACCGGCTGCCGTGTCATCGTCAGCCCATAGGCGTCAATGGATATGGATATGGAAGGGCATGTGGTCAGCACACCCCTCTCCCGGCCGTATGTCAGGTTCCGAGACGGAGCCCCCACTTCCCAATCGAGTAGCTCCTCAGTTTGCCTCACAAGGGCTGAGTGCACCCCGTTTGCCAACAGCGCTCGGCAGACCAAACGATCAGCCATCCAAGTGCTAGCCCACCCCGACAGTGCTTAACTTAGGTGGTCTGACGGGCGTAATGTTGTGTGTGTGTGTGTGTGTGTGTGTGAGTGAGAGAGAGAGAGAGAGAGAGAAAATCTTTGTTACTCCTTTTCGCTGGAATGGCTGGGCATATTTGGATGAAATTCGTAATGCAGAATGCTTATACACTAAAATAACATATAGGTTGCCTTATATATACCTACCTATCTAAGGGGTTGGGGTCAAAACAGATATAGCCAACGACTCGCTAATACTCGTATCTTATTCACGCATTATTTGACAATGAGAGCATTTAGTGACTTTCAACAAACTGTACATATTACCAAACATTTTCTAAACTTTTTCTCGCTGACGTACCCCACAAACTGATGAAGGATGAAGAGTTTATCGCTTACCATATTTTCGCTGTTCATGCAGTAAAACTATGGCATGAAGCACGAAGTTTTAATTGACACTTCTTTACAATTAAATGAATTCGCAACTCATTTTTCAGACAGTAGTCAGACCAAAATTATATTATTGTACGACACATAACTCAGGAGATACAACGGCATAAACATTAAGCTGCATGAAAATGAAACCTCAGGGCGAAATTCACTACAGATACATGTGAAATATGTGTATTCATGCGTGTAAAATATTTTAAATACATGTGAAATATATTTTACATTTGCGTACTTGGGCAAAGCCACGGGTTAAATGCTCATCCTAAACCCCTGGAACGATTTAAATCAAATTTGGTATACATATTACTTACGATCTGGAAGCAAATGCTATGGGGATAAGAGCTACCAGCCCCTTATTGGAGTAGGGATTATGGGGTGGTGGGGGAGGGGAGAGGAGGAGATGGACAGACAGAAGGGGGAAGAAAGAGATGGACAAGAGAGGGGAGGAGATAATGGATGGAGGAAGGGGTGAGGATGGACAGGGAGAGGGAAGAAGAGGACATGGTCTGAGACAGGAAAGAGGAGAAGATGGACAGAGAGAGGAGAGAAAAGGAGACGAAAAGCGAGAGGGGGCAGAAGGAGAGGAGAGGGGAGAGGAGGAGTTCGACAGAGAGAGGGGAGAAAGAGTTCGACAGAGAAAGGGGCAGAAGGAGATCGACGATCGACGGAGAGTGAGGGTGGAGAAAATGGACAGAGGGAGGGGGTGGAGAAGACGAACAGAGAGGCGAAGAAGGTGATCGATAGAGAGAAGGGGAAGGAGGAGACGGGCTAACAGAAGATTGTACTATTTAGTTCATACATCGAAGAAGCAATGAGGGAAAAAAAGAAAGGTTCAAGAGCGGGACTAAAATTAAGGCTGAAAGGATAGCAGTGATAATATCTGCTGACGACAGTGCTATCCTGAGTGACAGTGAAGAAGATTTACAGCATCTGTCGAATGAAATGAAGTGTCTAATGTATACAGAATATGGACTGAGAGTAAATCGAAGAAAGATGAAAGTAGTGAGAAGTAGCAGAAAGGAGAACAGCGAGAAACTTACCATCAGAACTGGTAGTCACGAAGATTGCAAAGGTAAGGAATTCTGCTAGTATTTACGCAGCAAAATAACCCATGATAGCCGGAGCAATGAGAACATAAAAAGCAGATTAGCACAGGCAAAAAAGGACATTCCTGGGCAAGAGAAGTCTACTAGTATCAAACATAGGTCTTAATTTAAGGAAGAAATTTCGTAGAACGAACATTTGGAGCACAGCATTGTATGGCAGTGAATCATGGAAATCGGTAAAACCAGAAGAGAATCGAAGCATTTGAAATGTGGTGCTGCTTCAACTTCCTGTTGAAAATTAGATGGACTGGTAAGTGATTTTTATTCATAGTTGCATTTTCTCAGCAACTTTAGTGTAGATTTCAGATTCTTATTCTGGATTGATAAGAAATGAGGAGATTCCACACATAATCCGGAAATAAATAAACATATGTGAAACTCTGACCGTAAGAAAATACGTGATGATTCAACATTTGTAGAGACATTATGGGATAACTTCCATGGTACTAGAGGGAGCTGCAGAGAGTAAAAACTGCAGAGAAAGATGGAGATCCAAATACACAGAAGGAAAAAAATTAAGAACCTAGGGTGCAAGTTTTATTTTGACGTGTAGTGTATGGCGTAGGCGAGGAGTTGGCGGTAGGCCGTATCAAACCAGTCATTAGACTGACGGCAAAAGAAAAAAAAATCCCAGTTGGAAATATTTGCTAGGCTACTAATTTTTCCTGGTACAGGATTTGCCCTACAAAAAACGGAAACCTCCCAAAAACCTTGGTCCGCACCAGGGGATGGGAACTATTTTGAATCTGAAACTTCCTGGCAGATTGAAACTGTGTGCCGTACGGAGACTCGAACTCGAGACCTATGCAATTCGTGGGCAAGTGCTCTACCGACTGAGCTACCCAGGCATGACCCACGACACGTCCACACAGCTTTAATCCCGCCAGTACCTCGTCTCCTACCTTCCAAACGTCACAGAAGCTCTCCTGCGAACCTTACAGAACTAGCTCTCCTTGGAGAAAGGATTTTGCAGAGACTTGGCTTTGCCACAGACTGGGGTATGTTTCCGGCACACAGTTTCAATCCGCCAGGAAGTTTCATTCAGCGCAGACTCAGCTGCAGACAGAAAATTTCATTCTGGAAAATTTCATTCTGGAAAATTTCATTCTATTTTGAACTTAATTCTGTAACAATACGCCCCGGGCAAATGATATGAAAGCCTACAGTATGTGCAAGTGTAAGTCCATTTTTTTTGTGCGTATTACAGTCACAATCTAGAATTATTAGCACTCATTCATTTTAATCACTGCACGAATTCTTTACCTGCTCTTCCATTTACATATCTCTGTTGAAGGACAGGCCAGTTGTTTCATCAGTCTTTCCCGTATTTCAATTCCTTTTACTTTGACGAAGGCTTTCAGTTTCTAGTAAAATGTGTAATTGCGACTCTCGAATGAGGCGTTGTACGCAGTTTGTCATATTGTGTGCAAACGGGCATCTGTGATTGTATAGTTTCATATTATGGATTACACAAATGAGTAATTCATCATTCCCTTTTAGACGAATTCATGTCATCTCTACTGCTACGAAGATGTTTCACACTGGTCTGTGGCTTGCGAAAGAGTTCTTAACGATTCTTCTTCTCCTATAAACAAACAGCCTACCAATGAGTATTGTCATGCTCATTACTAATATTCGGTTGCATAAAATCAGAAAATTTCAGCTTCGCTTACGACAATTCACTGACCTAGCGGTTACCAACTCTTCGGGAGTCCGTGACCCGATGAAAAGGTTCCTAATTGTACTCTTCATACACCGATGTAAATTGCATGCTTCGTACTGCAGACATCCGAAGCTACATATCAAAGATGCTTCCCGAAAATATGCAGAGGAAGGTTACTGAGGAATCCCGTCAACTAATTATTCCGCTTGGTTTCACGAGTAAATCCACCAACAATTCACGACTTCCGATTAAATTCCAAAAACTGCCCCATGTTTCTGGCTACAAGACAATGTATCAATTTCTCAACGATTTCTGTGGCATTCTAATTTGCTGTTGAAATCACCAGCACTACGTATTCCTCTGCAAAACCATTCGCGCCTCTGCAACTCTTTTCTTCATACAGAACACCGCCCGAAAATCTGAAACTTCTTTATTCTATTTGTCCATGCTTTTCATCTAATTTAATGTGTATTAGATGAGCCAGACAAAAATTAAGCAGCGACACATCTCGCTTTGCTACAGTGTCCCTACAATAGAACCACACAGGTACGGCGCTCATAGAGGACGCGTGTAGACATCTTCGTGCGAGTGAGATGTGGTGTAGCTATTTTTTCTAATTGTCCTCTTCATAATGCGATGTAGAATGTATGCTTTTCACTGCAGATGTTCGAAAGTAGATATTAAAAGTGCTTCCCGGAAATGTAGAGAGAAGAGACGTTATTTATAGGTTGCACAGATAATTATTCTGTGTTTGTATTTGTATAGAAGAACGCTTCGCAATGTTCTTCTCAAATATGAAAATAAATAAATAAAAGGCTATGTACATCCGCCACAGCAGTATCTCCTTAATATAAATATAACTGGGGCTAAAAGTTTTAAAACACGCAACATGTTAATGAATGCCACTAACAATGTTTTTACATCCTATTATGTTTGGTATAGTATTCTGGTTATATTTTTAAGTACGTAAGCAATTTGTGTGATAGAAAATTGTTCTATATCTTTCTTTGCTAAGGGATTCTATAACATTTCTCTCGGTGGCTCGATTCCGACTAGAAGACGAATTCCATGGAATATACAATGATTTTTCATTGAATTAGAACTATCATGCCAATATGTACATGAGGAATGACTGCACAGTTCCTCTTCGTGGGTGGTCAGTTTATAGATAGTGGTCATTCATGTGTGCCGAGTAAAACAGTATATCCGTGTCTGACAAAGGACTGTTACTTTAATCTCACAAACGTTTATAGCACTCGAGTGTTAGCGCAGCTGCCATGTATCGAGTTTGGTGTCGTTATCAGGAAACGAAAAATAGCCTCAGAAGAACAATGAAATATAGACTGTTTCCTTACACTATATGATAAAAAGTATCCGGACACCCCCAAAAACATTCGTTTTTCATATTAGCTGCATTGTGCTGCCACCTACTGCCAGGTACTCCATATCACCGACCCCAGTAGTCATTATACATCGTGAGAGATGGCAGAATGGGGTGCTCCGCGGAACTCACGGACTTCGAACGTGGTCAGATGATTGGGTGTCACTTGTGTCATACGTCTGTACCCGAGATTTCCATACTCCTAAACATCCCTAGGTCCACAATTTCCGATAGGAAAGTGTAGTGGAAACGTGAAGGGACACGTACAGCACAAAAGCGTACAGGCCGACCTCTTCTGTTGACTGACAGAGACCGCCGACATTTGAAGAGGGTCGTATTGTGTAACAGGCAGACATCTATCCAGACCACCACACAAGAATTCCAAACTCCATTAAAATCCACTGCAAGTACTATGACAGTTATGTAGGAGGTGAGAAAACTTGTATTTCATGGGCGAACGGCTGTTCATAAGCCACACATCACACCGGTAAATGCCAAACGACGCCTCGCTTGGTGTAAGGAGCGTAAACATTGGACGATTGAACAGTGGAAAAACGTTGTGTCGAGTGACGAATCACGGTACACAATGTGGCGATCCGATGGCAGGGTGTGGGTATGGCGAATGCCCGGTGAACATCATCAGCAAGCGTGTGTAGTGCCAACAGTAAAACTCGGAGGCGGTGGTGTTACGGAGTGGTCGTGTTTTTTATGGAGGGGGCTTGCACCCCTTGTTGTTTTGCATGGCACTATGACAGCACAGGCTGACACTGATGTTTTAAGCACAATCTTGCTTCCCACAGTTGAAGAACAATTCGGGGATGGCGATTGTATCTTTCAACACGATCGAGCACCTGACAGTGGCGGAGTGGTTACACGTCAATAACATCCCTGTAATGGACTGGCCTGCACAGAGTCCTAACCTGAATCATATAGAACACCTTTGGGATGTTTTGGAACGCCGACTTCGTGCCAGGCCTCACCGACCGACATCGATACTTCTCCTCAGTGCAGCACTCCGTAAAGAATGACCTGCCATTCCCCAAGAAACCTTCCAGCACGTGATTGAAAGTGTACCTGCGAGAATGCAAGCTGTCATCAAGGCCAACGCCATATTGAATTCCAGCTTTACCGATGGAGGGCGCCACGAACTTGTAAGTAATTTTCAGCCAGGTGACCGGATACTTTTGATCACATAGTGTATCTATATCGGGAGAATGTTTACATCCATGACTGTTGCTACGAATTTTGTAGAATTATAATAAAAAGAACCATATAGGCTCATCTGTATGTGTTACTTACTGTCCTAATAATATACAGGGTGATCCATTGATAGTGACCGGGCCAAATATCTCACGAAATACGCATCAAACGAAAAAACTACAAAGAACGAAACTCGTCTAGCTTGAAGGGGGAAACCAGATGGCGCTATGGTTGGCCCGCTAGATGGTGCTGCCATAGGTCAAACGGATATTAACTGCGTTTTTTTTAAAATAGGAACCCCTATTTTATTACACATTCGTGTAGTACGTAAAGAAATATAAATGTTTTAGTTGGGCCACGTTTTTCGCTTCCTGATACATGGCGCTGTAATAGTCACAAACGTATAAGTACGTGGTAACACGTAACATTCCGCCAGTGCGTACGGTATTTTCTTCGTGATACATTACCCGTGTTAAAATTGACCGTTTACCAATTTCGGTGAAGGTCAATATCATGTTTATGTATGACTATTGTGATCAAAACGCTCAACGGGCGTGTGCTATGTATGCTGCTCGGTATGCTGGACGACATCATCCAAGTGTCCGGACCGTTCGCCGGATAGATAAGTTATTTAAGCAAAACAGCAAGTGTTCAGCCACATGTGAAACGTCAACCACGACCTGCAACAAATGATGATGCCCAAGTAGGTGTTTTAGCTGCTGTCACGGCTAATCCGCACATCAGTAGTAGACAAATTGCGCGAGATTCGGTAATCTCAAAAACGTCGGTGTTGGGAATGCTACATCAACATCGATTGCACCCGTACCATATTTCTATGCACCAGGAATTGCATGGCGACGACTTTGAACGTCGTGTACAGTTCTGCCACTGGGCACAAGAGAAATTACGGGACGATGACAGGTTTTTTGCACGCGTTCTGTTTAGCGACGAAACGTCATTCACCAACAGCGGTAACGTAAACCGGCATAATATGCACTATTGGGCAACGGAAAATACACGATGACTGCGACAAGTGGAACATCAGCGACCTTGGCGAGTAAATATATGGTGCGGCATTATGGGAGGAAGGATAATTGGCCCCCATTTTATCGATGGCAATCTAAATGGTGCAATGTATACTGATTTCCTATATAAAGTTCTACCGATGTTACTACAAGATGTCCGACGACGACAGTGAGAAATACTAGTAGACCAGACGGGGCAAATTTTGCATATTGCATGTACACGCCTACCATGTAATAGACCACACCACACAGTAACAGCTACATAACTGTCTCAAAAGCGCTGTACCGGTTCTTATGCCACTTGTTTGTTGCTAGTTTCTGTCAGCATAGCACTGATTACCTGTCCATTTCCTATGAAAATACAATATTTGGAAGTGTTGTTAACTTTTGTGAATAAATATTACTCTTTATTAAACCACGTTTATTTATTTAAAAAAGTTTTTAGCACTGCTGCTATGGCTAAGTGATACTTAGTTTCTTACTCAGTTATTGGTAAGAAATAAAAATAACGATATAATTGAGGCCAAACAAATATCGAAAAGTAACGTTATTCAGAACTTAAAGACAGGTCTCGGTTGGTTTTTCTCTTCCATAACACAGCCCCTCGTCGTTGATGTGCCTGGCGGATTCGATTAGCGGCTGATATAGCTCCCTGTCCTGTAAGCGGGTCGATAACACGCGTGTCTACCAGGGCGGGTCGAAGCCCGATAGTTTCCCTTTAACATATGTTACGATGTTTCAGTGACTTCGACATCGATATTGAATCATCGATATTTTGTAGATATCGGTGATCATTGTACATGCCTAGTCGGCAATGACCAAACCGTCGCTAGCCGTGCGGCAGCTCACGGACAAACAACTGCGCGAGATGATGTAAACAATCCCGGCAAAGTGTGAGCTTGCGCGGTTCACCTACAGGGGGCGTGAGGAAAGCAGCGTGTTGGATTAGAAATAGCTGCGCTCATCCTAATCTCAGCTGGAGCGGGGCGAATCTCGCTGTTGATGACGCGGTCGGCCGGGGATTTCCCGGATCGGCGGCTGTGCCACGGTTCGCACCTCTCGCGTGCGCGCCGCGCTATCACTTGCCGATAAATCATCGACGCCATTGTCGGCGGGGCACGTCCGGGGCCACCCCCGCCCCTCCACCCCCGCCCCTCTCTCCCCTACCGAGCCCGCTCACAGCACCAATTTGAGGTTGCGATGAATTAGACTTTCGTGCGCACCGCCTTTTTGCTCTCGCAGCGCGTGCGCCCGGGCCGCCTCTATACTTCATGTGTGTACGGCGGCGGAACAATGAGGTCACAAGTCAATCCACGTGAAACAAAAGATCGGCTGGCTCTCCCGCGCGCTCCAGTACTGATGGAATTAAATTATATCTTGTAGGCCGCCTGCGCCTTATCTCGCACCCAGGCCGAGAGCTATGCATTGTTGTGCAGCGGCCCTGTTTATCTGGTGCTAATTTGATCGATTATTTCCAGCTAAGGTTGTTAGGAGAGATCTCGTGCATAAAGAATAACCTGTCTGTGAACGAATTTCGTGGCAAACATCTGCCTCCACGGAAAAACAAAAGCTGCTCCGGCCAGTCCTATCTGCGGTTAAGTGAGGTGCACGCGTAATCCATTGTGTACGGTCGGAAGGGAACCGTCCATCGCCGTATTTTCTCCGGCTCTAGACGGTGGAGAAGAAAATTCGAAAGGAATCTGATTTAGTGTATCGGCGTAGACGGCAGTATCTTGCCTTTGTAGCGATTTAACATGGATATCACGCCGGAAAAGGTCGGCACCTTGCAAAGATCTCCAATATTAGAAAGTACATCGCACACCTTTCGATTTGCAAAACTTCATCATTCCTTTCCTTAAATCTCATTTTTTTCACAATAAGTCTTCTGTTCCAACACATTACTATGCCATTCTCATGCCTCTAAAGCTATCTCATGACGTGATGATGTCCAACAAAGAATACATCCTTGTTGTAAAATAAGAACAAAAATACTTCTCCAATTGTATATTCCGAAGAAAATGTGTTCGAATGCGTTTCTTCTTTTATCGGTGCTTGTGCGCTCTAATTATCTCATCGAGGTTAAGATACCTTTCTTCCTTCCTTTCCTTCTAAGTACTCCAGCCATAAATATTCGCAAGAAGTCTATGTTCTTATAACCGATCCAATAAATCCAACAATGTTGGCGTTACTTCGTAAATGGTGTAGAAATAGTTAATGAACACATTACTGCATTGAAATGGTGCAGAAATTATATACATATATGAAATCATTACTGCACTGAAATGGTGCAGAAGTTTTATATATGGGTTATTTGTTTTAGTTGTAAATATTTGTCATGTATTATTGTTTTTCTAACATGTTCTACATTCTGGAGGACCTCCTCACTACGGATCAATTGGAATGAAAGTAAATTTAATCCAATCTATAACGAGGAAACTTAAAACTTAACAGTTCATTCACAGTCTACAATAAAAAAACTTCTGCACCATTTCAGTGTAGTAATGTGTTCATTGTAAATAAGTATTATAGTAGTTCTGTTGTATGTTTATTACCTTATAAATAAAAAAAAACGTTTTTCTTAATTTTAAATTCAGTGCATTATGCGATCTTAGTAAATAAGTGTTGTAAAATGATCCTTTCGTGTAGTGTTCGTTAAAAAAACTGTGGAAGGGACCTTAGCTTATTTGTTTTAGTTGTAAATATTTGTCATGTATTATTGTTTTTCTGACATGTTCTACATCCTGGAGGACCTCCTCACTACGGATCAATTGGAATGAAAGTAAATCTAATCCAATCTAATCTATAAGGAGAAAACTTAAAACTTAACAGTTCATGCACAGTTTACGATAAAAATAGAAAGTACCTGATCTGCTGCCTGTATCTATATAATATGGCTTTATCCGCTTGTAGACCTTGAAAATGGACTAATTAGCACGAAAAATACGGTTCTTCAACCTCAGTTATCAGCCTTTAGCACTGACTGATCGTAATACCCAAATAGTGGTCTGATCCTCGGTTACAACATGATTTTTGAGCAGAGTTTCAAAAAATTAGAAGCAGTTGGAGAATACTGGTACTTTTGTGGTATTCAACAATTACCGCTTTTCGAGATTAGCAGCGAACAGTGGATGGACTGTTTTCTTTCATTTGCTTATTTAATTTAACATTTTGAGCCTATTTAATTTAACATCTTCATTATATGTATCTTGACACAGAGCTAAAATTCTCCAATCTATGCTCAATTTTACGTTTATTACAGGAAATAATATAAATAAAAAGTCGAAATTGAATAAAACGTCGAAAGTCGGTTATATCAGCAAGCAGTTATTTTCAGTGTTTTTAAGTATCAGGTTAAACTGGCGATAAAAAAGAACCGAAAGCCGATTGTTTCGGCGATAGCCGCCATCCCTAGTAGGTGTGCCTAGCTGAATGCGGTTTTTAGGCGGTTCCCCACATCCCACTAGGTGAGTCATTCCCCACCTGTGGGACTCTATCCCCTGAAAGGTAAACTGATATATTATGATGGGTAAAAACAAAAGGGTTCTATTGTATTTCGGTCACGAAACTAATTTTTTTAAGTATCGCTATTATTATTTTTACTATTAGTACCTAATATTTTAATGTTAATTAAATAAAATACCAATAATTATTTTTTTTTCAAATACTAGCATTAACGTGTGACACAATGTGATGTAGACTGTAATACTAATTACAAAATTACCAATAATTATATTTTTTCAAAAACTAGCATTAGCATGTGTCCCAATGTGGTGGAGACGATAATACTAATTATATAAACTACAAATAGTTACTTTTTTTCAAATACTAGCATAAGCACGTAACAGAATGTGGCGGAGGCTACAGCTTGTGAAAAGAATGAGTTAGTATCTTTCTCACTATGACAATGACACTCATACATATCTATTATGACTTGTGCTTAAATATGAGTGTGAGTTGTAGGAAGTTCCAGCAACAGATCACTAATCGCTTTACTACTCACTTTGCAACAACAAACAATCTGACCCCTAGTACACTGCTGTAGAGCCTACACAGTATTATTATTACTAGCGGCAGTGGTCAGATACAAAGGATTGGCAGCCTGAAATCATCCAATTTCTGCCATTTTAGAAGTAACAGGTCCAGCAATCGACTCCCAAACAGGAAATATAGTGTACATATTTTAACTTGGTTGATTTCAAATGGGGGTGCAGGGTGTGGGCGAATCGAGTGTCGCTAGGGAGGGGAGTGATGCAGAGGAAGCAAATTTTGTGAGGAGTATCTACCCTAAACGTGGATAGTTGGCTTTCTTTTCTCAGAAGGAGTGGTAGGTAACACTCGTGATGTGCTTACAATTACTTCAGCGTTCTACCAAAGAAAGCTGTTAGAAATTAGCATTACCTGTTGTCTCACTGACTAATTAGTTCATGGTATAAGAAAACAGCTGTCACTCATATCATTCCAAAAATAAAAAAGTTCAAGGAAAATTCTTTTCCATTGTGTTTAGTTTGTCGCTCATGTTGGTGATGGGGACGAGAGGATGAAAGGGCGGGTAGGTACTAGCTAATATCTGATGGTACTAACGTTAATGCTAATGATAGCTAGGGGGACGGGGTACTAGCTGAAATCTAATTGCACTCGGGGGTTATGGTCTCAGAAAGATTGGGAATCAATGAGCTAGGTGAATATCGGGCTGGTTCGGTGTTCCGTCTCAGGTACAAGCTATGCAAACGTTTAGTACGACTTTCTCACACTTGCACGCAGAGTTTACCCTTACCCTTTACGCAGGCAGGCTGAGTACATTGCTTCTGTTCTGGGAGGGGGGGGGGGGGCGGGGGGGGGTGAATAGTAGAGTTATGATCTTAGCTGTTTGGTCTCCTGAAACACTTCCTGATCATCATCGTCGACCTTCGACATTGACAAACAACTACACTGCTTATTGCATCATCACGACACCAGTGCAACACATTTGCGACTTGTCAAATATAGCCATGTGAGAGGGAGATGGGACGTAGGACGGGGCAGCAATATTTTTGAATAAACTAAGACAAGAACATTGTATATTGTTACAACTAATCGTATGAATTGTTCATTCAGTTCATGCTTTCATGGTGTTAGATAGTGCTTATCCGTAGTGTCTGTAACGGTTTTTTTAATTACTAAAAGTGATACTTCGAGTTATGTAAGCACATTTTCTCTTTATGCTAGTAAAATCACATTTGTTCGACGTAAACACAAGGAATTTAAGTATGGCGACATCAGTCAGACGATGCACAAGTGGATAGTGTTCTCTTTGGAGTGGAAGTCGATAATCTTTGCTGCTGTCGGCAAAGTAACTCACGTTTGCTCTCTTACGTCTGTTCTTTGTAGTGTGTGTTTCTGAGATAGAAATAAATTCCGGTAGTTATTTGAAGCAACCCTTCATATTCTTCCGCAACAAATACATGTATGACGAGTTCCCGAAGCGGTAACGCGGGAAGAAAGAAACTGAGAAACATATATTATCGGAAGAGGAGGAGGAGGAGATTATTGTTTAACGTACTGTTGACAACGAGGTCATCAGAGACGGAGTACAAGCTCGGATTAGGGAAGGATCTTCTTCTTCTACGTCATCAGGCGCAGTGGACCGCAGGATGCTACAAGTTTCCTCCTCCAATGTATTCTGTCCATTTTTGCTATCTGCCATCCGCCAACGTTTCCTGGGTCTCTCTGGGGGTCTCTTTGCTTAGGTGTGAAATCCAGGAGCTTCCGAGGCCACTTGGGTTGTGTCTGATCGTCTGATCCTCCATTCCCTTATGTCTGCATCCAGAACCGGATCGAAGATCTTCCGAAGCACTTTTGTCTCAAAAACGAGGAGCTTATGGAAGTCCTGTTTCCGGATCTCCATGTATCTTAGCCATATAGAACAAAAGGCTGGATCAGGGATCTGTATAGTCGAATCTTGAACTGTCTGGAGAGATATCTGGACCAAAGCAGTTGTGCTAGGCCGTGGTAAGATCGGCTTCCTGTTTGTATTCTGGCATTGATCTCTGCTTCACATGACGAGTTCTCAATGAAAAGTGCCCCTAAGTATTTAAATTCATGCTCTCAGTTGTAGGACTGGTCTCCAACCGGCAGTGATTGTAGATGACCAGCAGTCTGACTTTGACCACGCGTCATAACGAGATACTCTGTCATGGCTTCGTTTATGTTTAGCCCAAATTTGCTGGCAGCCTCCTTTAGTGCTCTGGTCATTTGCTCCAGCTCCTCTTCAGACCTAGACAGTACACAGAAGTCGTCTACATAGGCTAAGTAGGGAAGGATGGGGAAGGGAATCGGCCATGCCCTGAAGTGATGTACGGAATTCACAGAAAACCTAAGTCGGGATGGTCAAACGCAGATTTGAACTGTCATCCTCCAGAATGTGAGTCTAGCGTGCTAACCACTGTGCCACCTCGCTCTGTCACGTCGGAAGAAAGAGATTCACCGATCCAAATATCGGCGGCGAGAAATAAGATGAAATAGAGTTTTTCACCGGACACAGGATTTTTGGCGGTTAGTTTGCCACCAACAGAAATAATAAAGACTAATGTCGAGGAGGGGAACCAAATGTTCGAAGCGGGACGTTAAGTTTCCGTCGTCACGAGCTTTGGTTCACACAGGCTGAATGTATCTTCCAGCTACGCAAAGTGTTTGCAAACATTGATAAATTCAATGTAGTGGTTGCACACTTGAATTTGGAATAGAAAGAGGACGCCTTGGGACAACAGGACTACCTTGCGCTCAAGGGGGCACTCACATAGAGATACCAGGGGGCACTCATCTAGAGGTGTACCTTATCACCGGAGATACGTCTACGCAAATTTCTTGCAGAAGATGGTATGAGGTACGAGAGCCTGTCGCAGACACTCAAAATCCTTCGCACTTTGGCGGGACCGGATGTTCTTCATGAACAATCTTTACGGATGCTATGACCACGAAAACCAACGGGCAAACATCCGTATCGTCGTACCGGCTCAGACAAATACTCCGTAACAGGACTTACCTAAGATGTCAGACACTGTAGCAAACAGTTTAGGACAGGCCTCTACGTGTGCAAGTATCAACGCTAGGTGAGAGGAGGGGTCTGCCGCAGACATAGGAGCAGAAGAGAATATTAAGAACTCCGCAACAAACACGGTTTCACACTTACAGTGCACGCCGACAGGATACACAATGTGGCAACTGGCAGCACAAGTGGCCAAGCTTAATACGCAAGTAGCTGCCCATCAGCAACAGATACATAGCCACAGCTGGCAGAAGCGCAAGAACTCTGAACCACCACGGTCGAAGGGACAATGGTTCTGGTATCACAAACGTATGGGAACTTCCCTCAGCAATGCACTCAACCCTGCAGTTATCCAGACTCCAATGACGGGCGTTACAGGGCTCAAACGTTCGTCAGCAACCTCATAGGCGCCAGGAACAGTATAAAATAGGCGTAAATACAAACGCAACGTTGATCTCAAGCAATATTTTCCAATGATTTTTTTGTTCAAGATTATGCTTAGGATGAGAAATTTCCGGTGAACACAGGGTCAGAAATCAGTGTCTTTCCCAAAAGAGTCTACTGACACAACGAAGGCAACAACACAACACGTATTGACAGCAGCCAACAATTCGAGAATTTTGACGTATGGAGAGAGAAGCTTGGAATTGCAACTAAACCAAAATTTTCACCGGTCGTGGACTTTTACAACAGCAGATGTATCTGATTCTATCACAGGTGCAGATTTTCTGTGCAGTCATTGACTCATCCCGGATTTAGTCAACTGTCGGTTGGTGTCAGTTCAAACACGAGAAATGTTGTCTGTAACGTCTTACGAGTCGGAATCCATACAGTCCGAGGTGCCCGTTGCCTGCTGCATGAAGATGTCTGCTCGCAGCGCAGGCAGAGTTCGAACAGCTACTAAAAGTAGGTATTGTAACTAGATGTAACAGTGCATGGGCATCACCAGTTCATATTATTCTGAATCCTGGAGGATAGGGTGGCGATTACAAAATAATTAACGCACGGACAATTCCGGATCGGTACTCCATTCCTACCTTGATGGGCTTCAACAGTACCATTAGTTGTACAACAATATTTACTGTGACATATTGTACGAAAGTGTATTCTCAAATTCCCATGGTTCAGGTGGATATTAAAAAAGTGCCAATTACCATGCACTTCAGACTTTTCGAATAGAATTTCATGCTATTCAGTCTCAGAAACACTGCATAGACTTGGTAGAGGTTCATGCACAAAGTGGTATGAGAGTTGCCATTTGTGTTTTGTTACTTAGATTACATTTTAATATTCTTTGCTTTGGTAGGTCAGCATGCAGACCACCAGCGGCAGCTTTTGTGCTGGCTGTAAGATTATGGCATCATTATTAATGAAGCGAAGTATGTCTTGCGAAAGAGCGAAATTCGTTTCCTGGGATACTTAGTTTCAGCTGTAGGATTAGCATCATTATGTAAGAGGGTCAAAGCGGTAAACCAAATGCCTCTTCCCAGTGCGTACAAAGGCCTTTGCAGATTTTTGCCCATGGTAAATTATTGTAGATGCCGTCTGCCTGGAAAGTGGTAGCCCAGGAGCCACTCATAACGTTGCTCACTGGAATGAACACTACAGACAACCAAAAGATTCTGTTGACTTCTGAGGCCGAAACAATGTTCTCGGACCTCAAGGAACACCTTTCAACGGCAGTGCTGCTAAAACATCCTAAACCTGGCATTCCTGATTCTTTATGTTGGTGCAAGCCAGACAGAGATAGGTACACCGTTGTAACAAAAGGCAGATGGGAAGTGGCAGCCAGTTGCATTCTTCTCTAACAAGGGGAGGCCGCCAATTGTGAAATTCAGATTCGATTCATACTGCGCATAATAAAAGCTCATGGCCAGAGGTGTAATGTGGCAAAGCACCAAGATGCACTTCTCAGCCGTTGTCGAGAAAATCGACAGTTAAAAGAAACCGTTGCGGTGAAATACTCTCTACGATTAATGCTTTTCTACAGCGTCGTGGCGCAGCGGTAAGCGCTCGGGTTCGTAATCCGAAGGTCGCCGGATCGAATCTCAAATATATATATATATATATATATATATATATATATATATATATATATATATATATATATATACTATTAATGAATTGCTTATGCGTGTTGGTGAAGGCGGATCACTCTCCAATTGTACCGCCTCCATTTTTCCGTTTGTTTAACAGGGTGTACCAAAGCTCTCACGTCCGCACTGATTTTCGACGATGTTATAAGTTGCGCTAGGGACCGCATCTACCTTCTTTCGAAGTTAGCAGGCAACTACGCTGTTATGCGGCGGCTCGTTTCGGCCCATTCAACATCTGTCCTTCAAGTGTAACGAGCGAGTAACGGAGCTTATATTTCATACCTGCCACAGCAAATTTGTGTTCTTGGGGTTTCTATTCTAATTCGAACGTTTGACTTACGCTATACGTATTCGTTTCGGAATATCGTTTCTACGTCTTCCGTTAACTATACCTGGTTAACATTATGAAGACAATTAATAACATTTGTGAAATACAACTTTCTTTGCGGAAAACATAATGATGTTCGAAGTCGCCAGTTTTTCCACGCCAAACGACTTTCAACAACTTACTATATGCATAATTGTTGCAACTGATTACCGGGAATTTTATATATATATATATATATATATATATATATATATATATATATATATATCAAATGTGTGTGTGTGTGTGTATACACATACTACATACATTTGAATTACAAAAAACAAATACTAAAACAAACAAAAAAAAAGTTGCATGGCGCGAGATTCGATCCAGCTACCTTTGGATTACGAACCCGAGTGCTTACCGCTGCGCCACGACGCTGTAGTAAGTTAAGAATCGTAAAGAGTATTTCACCGCAACGGTTTATTTTAACTGTCGATTTTCTCGACAACGGCTGAGAAGTGCATCTTGGTGCTTTGTCACATTACACCTCTGGCCATGAGCTTTTATTATGCGCAGTATGAATTGAATTTGAATTTCACAATTGGCGGCCTCCCGTTGTAAGAAATGGAAATGTCGTGTGGCTAGGGCCTCCCGTCGGGTAGACCGTTCGCCTGGTGCAGGTCTTTTGATTTGACGCCACTTCGGCGACCTGCGCGTCGATGGAGATGAAATGATGATGATTAGGACAACACAACACCCAGTCCCTGAGCGGAGAAAATTTCCGACCCACCCGGGAATCTAACCCGGGCCCTTAGGATTGACAGTCTGTCACGCTGACCACTCAGCTACCGGGGCGGACCTCTTCTCTAAGAATTTGACGTAACAAAAACAACAATAACAACAACAACAATGGAGCGCTGCCGATCGTGAACTGCTTGCAATGTACCTGGCACGTCGACATTTTAGTCTTCACGTACCACAAGCCACTAGTTGCTATTTTCCAATGAAGCGCGGAGATAAGTCGCCACCTCAGTACACACACATTGATTATATAACTGAGTTGGCTGAAGACATGTGGCATATAGCAGGAAACGAGAAAACGGTCGCAAATTGTCTGTCAAGCAGTTGTGCCCGTCTACGATCTAATCATCGGGATGAGTTAGTGACAGAGTACCATGTCGATCCTTTTCTACGCAGTCTTCTCCAGGAGAGATGCGTGCGATTACGACTCACACAAGTACCATTTCCAAAGGTATCACAAGGAATTTGGTGTAACTTGGCAATAAGTGAACAACTGTCCTACACTCCAGAACCACATCGCCAGTAAGTTTTCGAAGCGCCGCACAATCTAACAGAGCAAGACGTGCGAGTTACAGCTAAGATGGTCGCTGCCAAAGTGGTATGGTCCGGAATACAAAGAGATTGTCGGGTGAGTGCACGCACATGTTCATCATGTCAGCGAAACGAGATTGGAAGACATAGCGCTCGCATCGACTGCTCACTTCCCGACACGTGCAGGCAGGTTTTTGCATCTTCTTGTGGACATCGTCGGTCCGTTGCAGAGGTCTACCAGACAATGGTACTTTTTAACGATCATCGTTCGTTTTCTACGGAGGTCGGAAGTCGCAATAATTAAAGATATATCGGCAAGTTTAGTGGCGAAAGAACTGGTACACACGTGGTTCTCCACGTTCGCTCTACCACATGACATTACCAAAGATCAGTGAAGGCAATTCGAGAGCCAACTATTCAACGAGCTTATGTTATTATGTGGCTGCAACCATCTGCGCACGATGAGCTGCCATCGCGCCAGTAATGGCATCTCCATCGCAGCCACAACACGTCACTTATGTGTAGCGCGACAGAGTGGGCAGAAGCACTCCATCTCGTCTTATTGGGTTTACGCACAGCAGTAAAGGAGGATATTCGATGCTCTCCAGTACAATTAGTTTATGGCGAACAATTGTGGGTTCCAGGAGATATAATCTTACCAGACTCCACACAGCAAATGGAGCCATAGTACTGTACCAGCCGGCCGGTGTGGCCGAGCGGTTATAGGCGCTTCAGTTTGGAACCGCGCAACCGCTACGGTCGCAGGTTCGAATCTTGCCTCGGGAATGGATGTGTGTGATGTCCTTAGGTTAATTAGGTTTAAGTAGTTCTAAATTCTAGGGGACTGATGACCTCAGATGTTAAGTCCCATAGTGCTCAGACCCATTTGAACCTTTTTTTTTACTGTACTCAGTTTTCACAACAGCTCAGTAGTCGAATGAGGAACATACAACCAACCAACCCCACAAGGCATGACAAACGGTAGGTATTCGCGCAGGAAAACTTAGAAACAACGTCTCAAGTGTGGCTTCGGGATTATCAAGTTGTGACTTTGGGATGATGTAGTTCGATCCCCACTTATTTCGCCATATGGTGGTCCTTACAAAGTGACAGAGAGGGAAGCCACACAGTGAAAATCCATAAAGACGAAAAACAAGAAACTGTTTCCATCGAGAGGCTCAAACCATCAGGGTAGCGTTCTTACTTATCCCTGGACATCACCTTCTGGGGAGAAGACTGACAACCGACGACAATTTCACTGTAGAGGCAACAACGAGCCCGACGCCTCAGCCAACAGAAACGAGCAACCTAAGCCTGCACCCACTGTTCGCATGTGGACTAGCCGTCAAGTAAAGTGCAAGTTGCCTCACATACCGGGAGCGCATGGTTTAAAAAAAAAAATGGTGAGCTGGGGGCTGATGTGGCGACATCAATCGGACGATGCACCACAACAAGTGAATAGTGTTCTCTTTGAAGTATAAAAGGATAATCTTCGCCATGTGGCGACATCAATCAGATGATGCACCACAACAAGTGAATAGTATTCTCTTGATAGTGTAAAAGGATTATCTTTGCCGCTGTCGGCATCGTAACTCATGCTTGCTCTCTGACATTTGTTCGTTGTGGTGTGTGTTTGCGACATAGAAGTAAATAGTTATTTGAAGTAACACTTCAAGCTCTTCCGAAAAAAGTTGATATAAGGCAAGTTTCAAAAATACTAAGGAAACCAACACATTTAAAACTAAGGTTCTTCGGATGTTTGTGTTGCGTCAGTTCACGAGTAATTTTACTCTTTTCGTTTGTTATTCTGAAAGGTAATTGTACGAATATTAAACACTTCCAAAACTCTCGTATTTTCACGCGCTTTGTGTTAACATTAAAGAGGAGTACGGCAGTGTACGAACGTCGTATTCGCCGACGAGCTATGGCTGTGTTTTGTTGATACATTAATTTCTAATTTTTTAATATTTACCTTGTTACGAAAGGCAGAGCAAACATAGTGTTCCATGCTACGTTAAATCAATTTATACCTGAATCATTACCTGAACTGTCAACAGGTAATAAGAAAGCATCGTTGTTTGTTCCTTCTGTTTCCCATTCAGGCTTTCAAACAAAATCTCAAGTTCTGGGTATCCTTAAAAATTGTCGGTCATGAGATGGTGGTGAACGAAGAAACATTCGTACTTCCCTCCAAACTTTCATCATAATACAAATCAAAAAGAGCTTATTGCCAGCTAAAGATGTTAACATTAGCCTTATCAATGTTGCTCGGCCGTAGAATCAAGTACTTAACACTTTCAAGATGCTTTAGCATGTATAGAGGCAAACAAAACGATCAACGAGGCTGCTGAATCGACTGTCAGCGAGGGTGGGCAACAGACCGACGAGCTACAGAAACATAGAAAAACCAAATTTGATTTATAGGATGTACATTGTAAAACAGAAAAAGAAAAGGGTATGATAAGGTCGCGCACAGAATCGCGACTTGAAGAATGAGAAGGGGGAGGGGGGAAGAGAGAGACTGGTTGTGGCGCTCGGTTCCTATTTGAGCTAGGAACATGGGGTAAAATTTTTTTGGTTTATCCCGGACCAGCGGCAATTTGCATAGCCATTCTGAATGCTGCTATGGTACAGCATATCAGACAAGCTTTGAACGACGAACCGCTGATGCCGCCCAGACAAATGGTACGAATCGATTAATTCCTTTTGCAACAGATTTTAATTGGGCCGAAATTAAAACTCAGTTACTGCACCGTTCGGCCTTTACGTGCAAAAACAGTCATCCTCGTCCGGATTTTACGTGCAAAAACAGTCATTCTTAAGCAACTCCGGACTGGTGTATCGAAGCTTAGTCTAAGACAAGTCTGGATTTTAAATGCAAAAGACGAGTTTTCCTGGGAGGTGTTTGAAGCACACCACTTCCATACTTCAAACTTAGCAGGAAGGCAGATATATGGATAAAGTCAAAACGACTTTTTGTCCACTATTCTTTATCCACTGTCGACGCACAATTATTTAAAGTCGAGCTAAAGATAGCAAGTAAAATTCGTTCTTACATGGACTGAATGCGTGGAAACGGTTTAAAGTGAATCAGGTAAATAAGAAATCCATTGTTACGGTAACAGTGCTTTCAAAAATCTAGCTTCGTTCGGGTTTTAGTGCAAAGAAAAAGAATTTTTGTTTTGTTTTTTACGTGCGCCACTTCTGTGTGTCAGACTGTTGCGAAATACTTCAGATTTTGTAAAAAGGTAAAAAAATACATGTAATTCATGACCGTCCTGTTGTTTTGTAAAAACGTCGTTCGTTTCCATGATATTGCGGTCTGAAGTTGTACATAAAATGCACGTAAAACCCGGTTTTACGCGAATCGCACATGCTGAAATGATTTAAAGTCATAAAGATGATGGTAAAAAATACTCCTACATTCTTACGGTATTTATAAGCAGCGTTTGCAAAAATCTTTTATCGTCCAGGTTTTACGTGCAAAAAATCAGGCTTTAGCAAATGAAACTGTGTTTCGTCGAAATATGTTGCATTTTAAACTCTGGATTTGGATATAATTTTAAGAAAGCTGGTTATTACATTTTCTTATCGTTTCGTCGTCTATGCTTTGAAGATTTTATATTCACTAGAGGCTTAAAATCACCGAAAAATCTTTGCACGTTGTAAGAGGTGAGGTATGCGCTATATGCGCTGCCTGCAATAGGCAAGACTTAGGAGAGTCTCTGACCAGAGAGCAGTATGTTGTTAGTTGTTGCTTGTCGCGAGTCTGCGCTTGTCTGCGCGTGTCGACTGTAGTCTTGAGCAGTCTGCGTGAGTCGGCGGTAGTCGGCGCGTGTCGGCTGTCTGCTCCGCTCGGGACTCTGGTCAGGACTCTGGAGGATGAGTATTGTTGTAGAAGGTAAAGAAGCAGCCTTGCGCATATCCAAAAATGTATAATAATTGTCATTTAATTTCTTTCAAAAAAAATGCCCCAATAATAATTTTCATAATATAAAGTAATTTTTTTTAAAAAAAAGCATTCATTTCAATTTAAAGATTTTATCCAATGAATAATTAATTCCTTTCACGAGTCACAAAGCAAAGGCCAGCATTGCACGGAGCTGTGCCGAAAATTTTTATGTAAGAGCAGATATATTTGCAGTTTTTATTGAGGTAAGAATTTTTTGCTTTTTTTTATTCACAATACAGGGCCGAGGCGCAGCGTGGCTGTCGTCATAAAATTTACCAGGTTACTGAATTTTTTTTATTATTTTGGTGTTTAGGAATTTTTCTGTTTCGAACTTAACATTAAATGAGAAAATAATTTTGTGGGAACATTAAATGTGAATGCATTTCTGCACACAGATTATAAATGGGAGCCAATTTTGTTCAGAGGTTACAATATTAAAAAATTCATTTAATTATTATTTTTGTGGGGAGTTTACGCTTGGTTCATTTTCATTTAATTATAATAATTTTGTTGGGAGGTTACATATGGTTCAAATACAATGATAATTTCTGTGGGGAGGTTACAACGTGCAAAATAATGCATGTACCAATCCAGAATTATGCATACCCGGTATAAAGTGATATACTGTTAGATTGCACATTTAAAGCTTTATCAATGAAACTAACCCAAAAATTACTATAAAATAACTGTCAGAAATAAGATCAGTGTCTACCTAACCAACAGAAGATGTTTTTCTGCGTTTTCTTCAAACATTCGTATGCTCTCTTGTCGAAAATTTATATTTGGACAAAACAAGCTGAAGTTTGTCAATTTTTTTACAGGACAGAATGCTTATTTTAGCCAGTCATGCATAATTCGGACTGTTTTCGCAATATTTGGAGGCCAAATCTATTCAAGCTAGATTTTTTAGCCGGCCGGAGTGGCCGAGCGGTTCTAGGCGCTACAGTCTGGAACCGCGCGACCGCTACGGTCGCAGGTTCGAATCCTGCCATGGGCATGGATGTGTGTGATGTCCTTAGGTTAGTTACGTTTAAGTAGTTCTAAGTTCTAGGGGACTGATGACCTCAGAAGTTAAGTCCCATAGTGCTCAGAGCCATTTGAACCATTTGAGATTCTCTAGCGCCGATTTCTTGATTTCAATTTTTATCATTGCATGCTTAAAATAAACAATGAAAAGAACTTTAAGATAGGGGATAGTTACAAGACGAATGCTTTTCAATAGTTTATTATTTGTTGCCCCATATAGTAAGCTTTTAAGTAAGTTTATCTACGTAATATGATAGTGTCGTAAGGTCACCTTCATAGCATAAACTATTTACATACATTATTATCACAAACTCCGCACCGCATTTAATATTTCGTGCAGTATTGTATTAATTTTTGCTGTTTTTTGTGCACTTTGTTAAGTATATATAGTTGTTTTTCATACGTTTGCGTAAACAGTCTCCTGCATTTTTGAATCAAACGCGTTTAACTGTGAACCAAAAAAATCAAAAAACAATAAAAATTACAAAATGTAAAACAAAATAATAAAAATAAAAATAAAAAATTGAACAAAAACCTCCTGCGGACATGCGACCTTGACGTGATGGTGAGGCTTATGTGCTCTGAGATCACAAGAGAGGTTTAACCTTTAGCAGGCAGGTAATCATAGAGGAGCCAGACTAACGACGCCCAAATCAAGTAACATCATACGAAAGACAATAAAAAAAACCTATACTGCATCAGTTGTCACCCAAGTCAACAAAAATCTATATCTATTGCCAAGCTAAGGCGGTCTAACGTCAAAATTATGGTAGAGTAAATGTTAGGAACCAGAATGAAAAACGCTCATGCCATAGTACAAAAAGAGGGAAATGTAACCGAAGAAAACTAGCTTTCCGTTATATCTGGCAGTTTCAAAGACATTTTAATCAAAACATCTTGACATATTCACGCTTTTTTTACAAGTTAGTCCAACTTGCCCAGCGCAGTGAGCTCTCTTACCAGCAATATTTTGGCACACCTGCATCTTGCAATGTATAGGCTAAAGTCCTTGATCCTGTATCCTCTTCAGTATAGTAACCAATATATAACATCATATGGCTGAAGAGGATACATGCAATAACTAGAAAAGATTTTCTGGGTGGATAAAATTTCTGGGGGTGGATTTGTTCATGGGATAGGGGAGAGCGATAAACTGTTTCTTTGTTTTCTGGGTGGGGGGAGTTGATTTTTTCTCCAAGGGGACCATTTCCCCACCAAACCCATCCCCTGTTACATGTATGGTGAGGGGTGTAAGAACAATTAGACACTAATTGATTTGCTTCTAGGGACTGGGAAGCAACTACAACATGAATCATCCGAGAGTGGGGAAGCATCTATAATAGGAAATACCACAGAAGGGGATGCATGCATCTTAAACTTTAACGAAGCATTGTGTCATATTGTACGACATGACAAATGCGTTGGTGGATGAAATGATGGCACGTGTTATGTTATATGGCATGACATCGTGTATCATGGTACTTTACTTGACACGGTGCATTATATTCATACATGATATGGGTACCAATACTAACAAGTAAAAAACCGCGAATAATTCAAGAAGTTTTGATTTAAATGTCTTTGAAGCTGACAGATAAGTCGAAAAGCTAGTTCCTTCTTTTACATTCCTGATTCTGCCCAGGACATATTTGAATTTTTGTGCTATGATAGGAGCATTTTTTATTCTTGTATCAGATATAGTACATATCTTCATGGCACTCTCAGCTGCTTTGTGAGTAGAGAATGACGCTTTTCCTCAGTGCTTTTAGCTTTTGAGCACATTGATGAAGTCCAGATCCTCTTTGTTGTAGGCATATCTGACCATCATTCACTTCAGTAAGAACTGGGCTCAAAAAATAAAGGAACCCAAGAAAAGGATAAGTCATAATGCAAACCAACAAACTGTCTACATTGGTTTCTGGTGTTTTTTCTGATCCATCCTTCATGTTTCTATTATGCTTTCCATGTGCTTTGAATTCCATCTTGTGTCACAATATCGCTTCACATTACTTGGAGCATGTTGTTTATGAACATCCCATTTATCTGTAGAAGTTGAGGAAAATGTGTACACATTTTGCACAGTGCCAAAAAAGGTCAGCGATTTTTTGTAACTATAGCTGCATGTACTCCAAGCCACAGAAAGATTAAGTGAATGATTGTTACATAGCACAAATACCGCGCTGTAATTTCATTAGCTGATTTCCAATGTAATATCATAAAGTCATTTGGACGGTATGCTATATATTTGATTCACTATGAAACATAATGGAATGATACTTAGCCTTAGAAATTTTCTAAATGTTTCTATTCTCACATGATAACCAAGTAGTTTGATGAATTCACTTTGGATCCGTGGAGAAAGATAGGACTTAACGTAGCCATCTGTTTGCTGAACTTGATGAAGATGACGATTTGGAACTGAATAATAAGTGGCAAGTAGCTTTAACGTTTCAAGGAAGTTTCACAGTTACACTTCCACAAACATCTGATTGACCACACAATAGTAAGGATTGTCTTGCACAATAAAATACACAATCAAGAATTCTTTTTAATACAAATTTCCATTTCTCAAATGATATATGTTTTTCAAATTGAACAGCATCATAGTTCTATAGTCGCATTTCAAGCTCTTTCCAGTTTTCAAATGCTTCAACATGTTGACCACTTTTTACATGATTTAATACCTCGGGCCTTATCTTTTCCATGTTTTAAAACCACGTGGCTGTCAAAAAGAACTTGCCCCATATTTATTCAGCATGCGGGTAAAGTGATATACAGCAAATTTCACACGAGAATAGAACTACTAAGTCCTTAAAACAACTCTCTCGAGATTTTCTAACCAAACCCCAGAAAATGATCAGCAAGTATTCTCTGTTGCAAAAATACATTTTTATTCTTTAGTTCACACGTCTCTCTCTTAACAGGTTCATTTTTCAAATTCTCGCTTACATTTTCTGGCCAGCAACCAAAATCAGTGAAAACTGCCAAATCAATCAGCTCTGAGAGAATGATTTTCTGCGCAGATATTGAAGCATTTTCAGACACATTTGTCTCTGCTGCGACTATAGAGAGTGAACAGCTTACGGACCCTGATTACATGACACATAAATGCTGGTGTTCTTACAGAGCTAGTGCTATCAGTAATTTACACAATAAATCAGTCAAGACTCACTGCTAGTTTAGCGACCTGTTCCTGCTCTGTTTTCTGTCTTTTCCTGCATTGGGCACCAGATTCTTATCTTAAAGACATTCTGGATGAGATAAATTCTGAAAAATATTAAATAACTTTAAAATTGTATATAAACAACTAGTAAATAAACGCACCGCATAGGAACTTGTCAGAAAGTTTTTAGTCGACGTAGTGGCATTACTGAGAGCAAGAAGGCAACCAAGGCTACAGTAGGTGGCGGTGCGTATGAATAAATGTGAACAGGAACGGAAAACAGGACATAACGTGCAGAATAAGTCCTGTAGCTACTTGGAAATCACTGTTACGAAGAACACTGGGTGTGGTATTCATGCTTATTTCTTTAGATTATTTATTTTTCTGGTCTCCATTAAATTACAAAAAAATCGTCTCTTAACAAACGTTTCAGTGAACATATATAAAAAATATAGTCTATTAATTGCAAAACTTAATAAACTATGAACAAAAAACTTGCTTAGGGTACTTCAGTATTGGCAATAAAAGAAATCTGCATTCCCACAATTCAACATCAAATTTATCGATAAATAAACTTTTTTATTCATCATTGTATAATTTAAAAATATAATTTACCTGTGCGTCGTATCTAAAGGCTACGCTTTTCTGACGTCCTTTCAGTCCTGATGTAGGGAGAACACTTATTTCCGGAAAGAAGCGTAACAATTGTGTCATGAAGCAAAAGAGAGCACTTGTTTTGTGCATGCTCCACGAACGAAAGCGAACCTCTAGAAGCAATCGGAGATCTCACGACGTGCCTTTTCGAGAGCGGGAACGAACCCCACTCCCGCGACCGAACATGTAAAATATAACTGTTGAAAAAACATTAACATAGGACACCTATTATGTGGCAGACTATATGCAAGCGCTCAAATGTCGTATTCTTTATGATAAAAATCGCGTCTTACTAATCTTTATGCATCACCCCACCATTCCAACCCCCCCTCCCCACCCCATCCCCACGGCGCGCTACTGCACCACAGTTCAGTCATTAACTGAAAATTCGTCTTTTAGATATTTAAAAAGATCCATTCGAAGTATGAAATTACGTCATCGTTACCAACTACCCACAGTCACTGCTTCTGAATAACTGTTCACAAATATAGGTGAACGGGAAACTCCTCTCAAAGTTATTTTTACAGTTTATGGACAAAAGGTTGTGGGATATGTAATGTTAATTAATTCTGTATTATTGATTAATATTATATTAGAATGCATGAATGTTGTTTTTTACGGCATTCTATGTATCCAGTGATTAATGTCGATGTTTTGAGCAATTATTACCAGACGTCGATGTTTAGAATGAAACTAAAATGAGTATTAATGACTTACTAACATCGCACATACATAATGTCGGCACGGAATGTGGGTTTATAGGGCGAAGCACGTTGTTGTGATGGAGCAGAGTCCGCCAAGTCGATTCATGGAATACTGTCGATGCATGAAAGTGATGTGGAATACGTCGTGAATATTTACCCAACATACAAAATTAATATTCGTTGAAAGTTTATACAAGAAGGACTTGAAAAGTATCCAAATTCGCACTACCACAGAATTATAAGGAGTCCAATGAAATCTGTCATTGACAGTACCGCGCGTGTAGTAGCCATAGAGTGATGTTGAAGATACGTCAAATACGAATACAACGTTTTGAGATCATAAGTCATACACTAATGAGTACATGCTGCATTTTTAAGAAATTATGTATTCTTTTCCTTTATATCAGCGCTCTGGAAAAGTGTAAATGGTCACGAATGCGTAGCCAATATTGGCGTATATCATTTTATCATTACATATTTCTACACATTTCGCTATATTTACATTTTATCACATGTATGCTACATAAAATTGCTTTTTTTACCTTTCATCGCACTTACCTACATCCTTAGTAGGCCACTTCTTCGAAAAACATTCGAATTCGACCTACCAAAAAGGAGAAAGGAAGCAAACTGTCTCTAAAAATCACGTTCAAGTGCAATAAAATGTGGTTAGCTGCACCTCGATTTCGATCATGAAGGAAGTGTCAGATTGAATTCCTGCAGAACGTGTTTCAGCAAGTTCTGCAACATGATGAAGCGTTAAAGTAACGAGAAGAGGAAGCAGTAAAAGTTTCAGATAGGCTGAAGCCACTAACCATTGCTATGGAGCAACTTTCTCTCTGCACAGATGAGGACTGCCATCATACTTGTCCTGTTGCAGTAGGCGTCAGAGCATAAATCCAGTCGCTGTTGCAATATAATCAGAATAAAACTGAGATGCGTAGAAGGAATGGAAAAGCATTGCATGAGCGTCAGCAGATCGCAGACTGCAATCAAAATACCGGAAGCAATGTTATGAAGGCTGGAATCAGCACAGCAGGCGAGTGTTTGCATACATAGTCAGAAAAACTAATGGGATTAGAGGGAAGATTGTCAACTTCAAAGGACGCACAGGCACGTTAGACCGAACGAACTGGAGCTGTTTTTCGATTTAGAAGAGAACGAGACCCATCGTCATTTCGTTTTGATTCAGAGGTATACCTTGTTCTCAGACCCGACAACTAACCCACATATATGGCTTACGAAACATTAGGGGGTCTTGCCCTCTGTTAAAAATGAATTTCGTCTGTGGCCACTTGGAGTGGTGCCCACACAAATCTGCTTAGTTATAGGAGATTGTAAGATGTACCAAGATTTCAGGAACACATTTTTATCAGAATTCTGGTCTGAGAATACTCGAGACCAGGTAAGCATTCTGGTGATGGAGGCGTAGAGGGAGTCACACTACAGTACTCCAGTACAGTATTTCAATGAAATAATAAAAAGAAACCAATATCTCGACATGCCATATGATCCAGAAGAGCTAGTGAGGATATTTTTGACCAAGCTGCTTCATCATCTGCACTACGGAGTAGTTATATTCAGGAGATGCATGAAGAATGTAAACATATTCCAGTGTTGCTTACAAGAGCTGGGCTGCGACCATGGCAACGGAGCATGAGTGCTAGTGTGGTAAGCGAAAAAAAAATTGACTTCGGACCACATTTATGAGGAACGGAGGGGCTGGCTGCCTCGCTACTGATCGAATAGGAATCGAAACAGGTGGAACTGTGGTCCCAGGAGAGGCCACTAATCTCCAAAAAAATCATTATGATGATTGGCGTCATGTTGGGAGATATGAGAGAGAAGAGAGTTATGATGTTCCTCAAGAAGCTGTACAACTGAGGACAGTCGATCTGGGATATAATGAACCAATTGCCAATAAAACCAGTAATGTAAGGAACTGACAGGAGGTATGTAACGTCAACACCGGCAGTCATGTGTCCATGATGAGTAACAGTGTTTTTTACAATTGTCTGCAGAAGAAGGCATGATGTGAATTGCCAATGTAGACAACAAATGCTAGAGCAGCATTAATGATTCAGGCAGTAGTAGTAAAGAGACAGGCATGGACTCATTCCGTGCGCCAATCAGGAGAAATATGGGAGAACTTTTTGATTGATCCACCCTTACAGTAGACGCTATCCTAGCGCTGCATTTTATAAATAATTATGATGTGACAGTATATTTTGTTATGAGACTGGCTGTTGCATGTACTGAGGATGAGTCATTTAAACTGTATTTCAAGGTTTATGAGTTAGGAACGCAATATGAGAGTTACAATGCAAGCAATAAGCGGTCTGGTTTGAATAGAGAAATTATGACACCTTGAGTCGAGTGAAGAGAGCGAGCAGCTTCACAATCTTTTGGTGTCACGTCATGACGTGCTGTCAGAAATGCCAAGTACAATTAGAGACTTGTCGTAGATGACCTTGACCTTCGGTATCAGGTTACACCATCAATGTCAGGTAACAGCTGAGGCAATTGTTCTTGTTATCTTCAACGTCATCCCCCTACCCTCCTCTTTTCTTCACCATCCTTCTCCAGCTTAGCTCTCAGCCTATTGCAAATGGATGTCATTATGCACTGTTGTACCAGTAACTGAGGGGCCCCACTGTTCTTGGACAGTTTGCTCTCAGCCAATATCAATCATTCAAGCCTTGATGCATATGATGCTTCAGATGTATGAGAAAACTTTATTTCTGATTCAACTAGTTCTCGGCATTAAACCCACATCTTCAGGGATACAGATTTATTTCATAATTCATTCCAAACCCCATACGCAATAGATGACTCAACATTCTTTGTCCAGTTGCGATAAAACTGTTTAATGGTCAGAAGGTGGGTAGAGTGCTTCGTCTAGGAGGTCGCTGAAGACTGCATGTTGTTACAACGATGTTAAGCCTTAGTTTTCTTCTATCGGTATGATGTTCCCTGCATTCTGCTCTATTTTGAATTGGACTACCAATCTTTTGACGGTTAATCAGTTTTATCACAACTGGACAAAGAATGTTGGGTCATCTGCTGCTTATTGTTTGGAATAAATTATGAAATAAATGTGTGTCCATGAAGATGTGACTAGGTGGATCGGAAATAAAGTTTTATCATGCAGCTGGAGTAGTCTTATCCATCATCTTTAATTCTACAGCTGTGGATACCCACAATACAAAATTTTCCGAATCATTTGCTGTCTGTACTCTGTAGTGAGACGATCATCATTACTATGGCCCATTATGTGGAAACAAATCCAGAATTCTGTAGGATAGGCTATAAAATTGCCAAATTGACAGAACAAGCCATAACATTGGTAGGATAGTCCGAAAATTTGGCAAATTGATAGAATAGGTCATAAAATGACAAACCGATAGGAAAGGACGTAAAAATGGCTAGAAATGAATATGATAGGCCATAAAACTGGCAAACTGGCGGAATAGGCCGTAAAATTGGCATACTGATAGGACAGGTCGTAAAAATGACAAATTGGTAGGATAGGTCTATTACCTTAAGTAAATATTCTCCACCAGTGAAATTAGAAAAAAACTGTTGGACATCCTGCTTCCATATCAGCAATATGCACACTGCATAAACTATACATGTTCAAAACTGTGTGCACATTAATATGAAATATGTCCACTGATCGAATCGGTACTTTGACGTTACAGCGTGAATGAACTGATGGCATCACGGCACATTCTGGAAAACGATGGAAAATTGTGAAATAATTGTCCAATAACGTGCAAGACTCCAACACAGTCATCAAAAAGCATAACATTGTTTCTGAATTTGGTTCTACAGAAACTTTGGTTCGGTGTCTGCAGTGACGATGATACCACGTCGTATTTTGTAGGGAGCACATTGTGCTCATGTGGGAGCTGTCTAGGTGCTTGTAAAACAATAAATTAGTAGCCAAGATCGCAGGAATTCTTTGTATTCCGTGATTACCAGTTTCAGCAAAACTGAAGCTGCTATCATCGGATCTTAGGACCTAAGATCTAATGATGGCCGCTTAAGTTTCGAAGAAACCGGTAACCACGTCGTATTGTTAAAAACAGTGGCATAAGCACTCAACCTCAAACCGCTGTTCATATTTTTAGACCTATTTGCACCCAAATCCCCGCTCTTACATTCTAAGATACATAAGTAAACACAATATTGCGAAATATTCCTAAAATTTTGGAAGAAAGTTGTCCTCTAGGTGAATTGTATGTGACAGCGTAATATTCTCCAAGCAAGTAATGCGATTTTTATCAGTTATGTAATTATGTACTCTAATTTTAGCACTCATAACCGGAAGTGACATCATTATCACGTGAACAGCTTATATTACATACCCCGCGGTTTGTAAGATTTGAGAAACAGTTGCTGTCATCGATCTGGACGCTATGTTAACACTGCGACGCTCCCTTCCAGCCTCTATAATTGTGGTCGAGTATGGAGCTGCATTGCTGGCAAATGGCGGTAAACATGGTTAACTACTATTTACAAGGAATTTTGAGCGAAAATGGTGCTAACAAATTCACTACTACCCCATGTTAAACAAAAAACACATTGCAACAAGTACATACCAGGTATACATTATCTCTATATTATCTGTATGACGTAAACTCATAAATAAATGATTGAGCAAAATCCAGTTACAACTCATCACAAAATTGATGCTGTAAAAATAATTACCCCTACCAACATAGGATGGGAAAACAAGAGACAAGCACTTTATTTAAAACAAATTAGAAAAGGGAAGATGATGAAGACCTACAAGCAACTGTCCTCACTAGACTTAACTGGTAGCTATCTGGAAAGACACTGCGGCAGTCGCTTGTTGTTGGTGGTGTACCCACTCACAACCCAAGCAGATGCTGGCCGTCGCTGTCTCACATGTACACACATCAAAAAAGGTTTTGTCTCACCCCGGTTCCCGGAACTCCTGAAGATAGACGTTTACTGTGGATATTGTATCACAGACACAGTACCTTTGACTATTCAGAGATGTCACTAAACCCGCCCAAAGATGTAAACAACCATGCATCAGCAACGCCTGTTAGACGGAGGGGGTCCAACAGCCGATCAGTTCCAGTCGTTCCACCAGGAAGGAGGTACACGGCTCGTGTTGTCTGTAGTTCAACCATGCCTAGACAGCCAATACTGTTATTCGATCGCGTCCGCATGTTACTTTGTGCCAAGAAGGGCTCTCAACAAGGGAAGTGTCTAGGCGTCTCGGAGTGAAATAACACGATGTTGTTCGGACATAAAGGAGATATAGAGAGACAGGAACTGTCGATGACATGCCTCGCTCAGGCCGCACAAGGGCTACTACTGCAGTGGATGACCGCTACCTACGGATTATGGCTCGGAGAAACCTTGAAAGCAGCACCACCATGTTGAATAATGCTTTTCGTGCAGCCACAGGACGTCGTGTTACGACTCAAACTGTGCGCAATAGGCTGCATGATGCGCAACTTGACTCCCGGCGTCCATGGCGAGGTCCGTGTTTGGAACCACGACACCATGGAGTGCGGCACACATGGGCCCAACAACATGCCGAATGGACCGCTCACGATTGGCATCACGTTCTCGTCACCGGTGACTGTCGCATATGCCTTCAACCATACAATTGTCGGAGACGTGTTTGGAGGCAACGTGGTCAGGCTGAACGCCTTAGACACACTGTCCAGCGAGTGCAGCAAGGTGGAGGTTCCCTCTTGTTTTGGGGTGGCATTATGTGGGGCCGACGTACGCCGCTGGTGCTCATGGAAGGCGCCATAACGGCTGTACGATACGTGAATGCCATCCTCCGACCGATGGTGCAACCATATCGGCAGCATATTGGCGAGGCATTCGTCTTCATGGACGACAATTCGCGTCCCCATCGTGCACATCTTGTGAGTAACTTCCTTCAGGATAACGACATCGCTCGACTAGAGTGGCCATCATGTTCTCCAGACATGAACCCTATCTAACATGCCTTGGATAGATTTAAAAGGGCTGTTTATGGGCGGCGTGACCCACCGACCACTCCGAGGGACCTAAGCCGAATCGCCGTCGGGGAGTGAGACAATCTGGACCAATAGTGCCTTGATGAACTTGTGGATAGTATGCCACGTCTAATATAGGCATGCATCAATGCAACAGGACGCGCTTCTGTGTATTAGATGTACCGGTGTGTACAGTACTCTTGACCACCACCTATGAAGGTCTCGCTGTATGGTGGTACAACATGCAATGTGTGGTTTTCATGAGCAACAAAAAGGGCAGAAATGTTGATATCTATCCCAATTTTCTGTACATGTTTCGGAATTCTTGGAATCGAGGTGGTGAAAAACATTTTTTGATGTGTGTATGTATGTACTACAGTGCACAACCGAGGAAAACTGCAGCGTTTGTGCGCCATCTCTCAATAGGTCGACAGTGTTCACAATTTGTCGACTGCTGCATATGAGATGGTAACGATTTGAGGTGGGGAATTATCGATCTGTGTACTGCTCTTGCTAACGACCGGATTCTTCCCTCCATGCCTCTGTCCGAGAAACGACGCAGATGCATTCTGAAGATGACCATGCTTGGTAGGTGCGGACAACCGACAGTAAGCTGCCGTTATTATGCTAGCAGGTTGCATCTTGTTGAAGCGCCTACAGCACATTAGAATGCAGTCAGTCTTAAAACACGGTCTAAATATTTTTATTATATGTTACTAATTAAAAAAATATATCCAGGAATAAAGTTTCATTACTGTTATGCATACTAGCAAAGCTCTCCTATGGAATAAATATCCTGTTTAAGTCTACTGTAGTAGATAAACTCCATCCAGCCAGCAAACTCCATCTCACATGCCTTGACCGCTTCCTACCAAACTGTGATGTGGCAAGTACTATGTCTGACAGTGTTTGATTATAAACAAAATGATTTTACGTAGTCATTAGATACAATATTCCCAAAATAGTTCGATATTCGTTTTAACAGGTAGTAATAAAACTCTCTGGGAAGGTTGATCAGATGCCAGCCATAGTTTCCAATGCATCGTCACATATAAATATCTTGCCCATTCTTTGGTGAATCGGCTACACAGCAAGAATCCCACACCAGTAAGTTGGATGATCAAAAACACAAGTGGTTTTTAAATGTAATAATTTCAAAGAATCTTAAACATGGCTGTAACACATCAGCCAACCAGTTGCTAATAAATTTTTATCGGAACCCTTGACTGAGGTTTCGAGAATTTTAAAATTCTCTTGTTCGGAGGGTGCAAAGAATTCTAAAATTTACATTACTGTCTGTAAAAATATTTTGAAAAGTCTAAGTAACAACTGAGCCGAAAGATTTGTGTGACAAGAGTAAAAACTTGTTACATTATATGCTGATGAAGTACACTGAATGAAGCCAAACAGCTGTTCTCATATGACACATCCATCTTCAGGACTCAAATAATCAGAAGCCGTGACTTAGGACTGCAGCGCTGTAGTATTACAGGTGTGCGGATCAAATACCAAATGTAGTGGGCTGTTAACATAAGGCTCTTGTCACTGTAAAAGTTGAGTTGTATACAACAGAATACAATTTGACAAATACCAAAAGTCAACTGCCCAAATGTACAGGATCTATCGCCAAGGTAAGCTAGCTGCAGAGGGCACTGAACGTGTGCGTGAAAATAATAATAATAATAATTCTACAGGTTTAAAAGACTCTCAGCAACGAACCTAAAGAGTGATTGTCAGTTAACCAACATATTAGCTCTTTCACACGTTTTCCCACTGTGAGACATACGCAGATACCTCGCTTCTGGCGACGCTCCATACTTGGAGTCTATCATGGTTAACTTAGAAACTAACAACTTCCACTCCATAAGCACAAAAATAACCCACATTAATGGGAACCACTCTTTAATTATCCGTGTCCTGTATATGTACAATATCTCTATGTATAAAGTATCGTGATGGATTTAATACACAGTTCACCTCTTGTGCTTCTTAACTACATGTCAACAGGTAATATTGTTCCCGTGTCCACCCAAAGTAATTTACGGGTGCCTTACGAGCCTTAGTGAGATTTCCTTGGAGCATCCTCTACGTCAGACGAACCCTGGATATATATTTCAGAGTTCTCCATAATACCAAGGTCATCTTTGTTAATAATTTCCTTCTAATCCTAGTTTAAAGATGTAAAATAAAAAAAGTGTTCTAAACAGAAGATAATAACCACAGAAGACAAACTTGCTAAATGATAGTTGTGTCACACACGCATCGTTGTTAGGCAATCATGTAGTGATTTTTTTAATAGGTTTTTTATTTTACCTTTTTCTCTGTTTAAACGGTTTCCTTTTTTCTCAATCCAGGATGATTAAAGTATCTATGAAAGCAACTAACTCTCCATAGCAGCAACTTTTACAAGCTGTGCACCTAACTATATAATTGTGTAGGTGTCTGCAACAGCAACACTCTCACTATGTGTAATTCCATCTACAGCAGGTTCACGAAGGCGCAGCAGCATTAACTGTGGCAGGCTGATTGCTTGGTTATACACTGCTTAGTATAGTTCAACTGCATCTTTCCATGTCGTGGTATCACTCCTATTATTCATGCAATACTCAGGATTGTCTACTCGGATTTTGGATAGAGCGGCATGTATCTTCCTGTCCTCTATGAAGAGTGTCCTTGGGGCTGTTTCCATGTATTTTAAGGTAACCACTGTATGCAGAAATAGTGTAGTAGTAGAACAGTACTGCGTTTCTTTCCCCATGCATGCTACATCCAGCCGCTCGGGATTAGCCGAGCGGTCTGGGGCGCTGCAGTCATGGACTGTGCTGCTGGTCCCGGAGGAGGTTCGAGTCCTCCCTAGGGCATGGGTTGAAACGTCCCCATTTGACAATTATACACAGGACTGTGCTTAACCTGACACACAATATTTTTTAGCGCAACGCAATCTGACTTTCAACACACAATGTTTTGTTAGCGCAACGCAATCTGACTTTCAAAATTCTCTACAAGAGAATGGCCCTGACTAACATTAAACTATACCTTTCACAAATCACTTACCTCACAAAAATCTTCGCTGCTCAAGCTACTGCAATACAGCGAGCGCCACTACTGCCAGCTAAATAAAAGATTCAAACTATGGAAGGCACTAACTACTGATAGGGATAGTTAGCAAATGAAAGATATTAATAGAGAACAAACAATGTATTTACCTTGATATCATGACAAATTACAAAACTCCGCCATCTCTCTCCCCACATCCACCACTGCTGGCGGCTCACCTCCAACTGCGCAACGTTACGCGCTGTTCACAGCCAGCTGCCTAACACTACAATGGTTGAGTATTACAACAATGCAAATCAGCCACAGACTGCACACGGCACAGCCGGTGTTTTTCATACTGAGGTGGCGTTACCAATAAAAAAACCTAAACAGCCTACTTACATAGCCCCCATGCTCCCCACAAAAAATTTTACAAATTTTGTTGGGCAGTGGGCAACACATATTTGTTAAAATTTTTCATAATCGTAATTACAATAACAAAGAAATCAAATGCACACACTTATTGATACAATGTTGGTCAAAAGCTAAAAATTTTTCTCACAGTCCATAAAGACAGTCCTGATCATTCATCACATTGCAGTGTTTTTCTCAAAGTCTGAGCAGTAAAAGAAAATGCACACGTAAGTAGTGGATTTCCATGCAGTCTTGAAGAAGTAGTGTTGCCCTTCCAACGGAAAGACAGTGCTGACTCTTGACATGCTGACAGGTAATGGGCCACAACAGAGCAAACCCACAGCGGAGTCAGTCGAAGTTTTGAAGAGTATTGGTGGGTAGGTCATCACAGAGCAGACCCACTGTAGTCCTGGTAGAGATTATGGTATTGGTGGGCCACCAGAGGTGCAGACCCACTGCAGTCCTTGTAGAAATAATGGTATTGATGGATCATCAAAGATGCAGACCCACTGTAGTCCTTGTAGAGATAATGGTACTGGTGGGTCATCAAAGATGCAGACCCACTGTAGTCCTTGTAGAGATGGCCAGCAGCCATCTGTTGTGACTGTGCAGGTGCACAATCACCATTGAAGAGTCTTGCGGATAATATAGCAAGTCCATAACCACCACTTGTGCACTCACAAAGTTTTTGGAATTGTCCTCAGAACCAGCAATGCTGTTATCCAGTCCCTTGCTGAATTATTAACACACGTGCAAACACTAACAGTCCCTACTTCTCACATATTGTCCATATACTATGACCAATAGAAACGTGTGCAGTGAAATGTAACTTACAAGTTACTTAATTTGATGACCTGGTGTCAATTACAATTTTATAACATAAGAACACAATAACAAAGGTACAAAACACATCATTCAAGAACATAACAATACAAATAACAGTTGCGGTAATAGGGGCTTTACAAAAGAATAGAAATAAACATATACATCAGTGTTACAGGAATTATGACATAATTTCATACATAAAAGATCAGAATAACTTTTGAAACATCAACTTCACACCTAAGCATTAACACAGAACAGATAAATGTCTAAACATCTTTACAAAGTAAATAACATATTATCAATGCAAATTATATTTGAGGATCACAGTATTCCTCATCATAGTGAATGTAGCTTAGTATTAGAAGAAGAAAAAATTCTATGAAACTACACAAAGACAGGAAGAAAACAAATACACAAGGGTACACAAACACATAGTGGGATAACACAATGGAAAGGACAGGGTTCGTTTTCAGTGTAACTTTTGGTACTGCAGTATTTTGTGAACAAAACCTTTTTTGTTCTTGGAGATCTCTCTTCGTTCATCATTATTCCCAAATGGTCCTATCTGTACCTCTTTTCTGTATTCTAACCATATTTCTTTCAAAATAATTATTTCTCATTGTACAATACTCATTTTGGCCCTATCTGTTTCTTGTGGCTTCTCAATGCATTTCTTCCAATTCATCATAGTTAGTTTCTTATATAGTCTACCCCCTCTTAAGCTAACTTAAATCTACTGAGCTCAGATGCTAAACTAAGGGACGAGGCAATGCAGCAGCACATAACAAATTAACACAAACAGCAATGACAAAAAAACGCAGATTTGCGAAGCAAGCAGCATTAAGAAATTAGCAAAGCAATTGTAATATTACAACTAATCTAAGGCAATGTGCAACAAATAATAACAAGAAATCATTAGTAAAACTGGCTTAACAGAATAATACAAAGTCAAATTCAATAACACTATGCCTGGCAAACAGCAGCAACTGATACCTAAACATGACATAGCTCAAGCAGAAAAAATAGTACACTAAAGATAACAATGCAGATAAGGGAAATGTATAATCACATCTTAATGTCTAAGTAATTAAAGTGGTGCACCACAAAAACTAATTCTACAAAAAAATTACTAAGTACTAGAAAAGAAAATTATGTATGCAGTTCCTGTGATTAGTCCCTTCTTATTGTTCTTTCCTTTCCAAGTGCTCCTTTTTTTTTTTTAAGAATGTGGATTACAAAATTATTATTTAATAGATCTGTAGACAGAAAATATTTAAATTAGTACATCTATAAAATTTTATTTTAACCAGTGCTGCAGTGCAGCTAGAAACTAGATATTAAATGAAATAAGCAACTATGTACAAAGCAAAGCATAAAAATATCATTCAGTAGTCATGAGGTATTTCATAAGTTAGTAGAAAAATCTCTCAACTAGAGAGACAGTAGTCATAATCAGGTGTATAGACATAAAAATATTTCTCGTCATTTCATTAGGCATCCAGTGTAATCATATGTTTTCAAGTTCGACCGTGTCGTTTTTACGATGCTTTCTACAAAGGAATGTCAGAAGCGAGGTTAATAGCTTCCCCCTTTTTTTTTTCTACCTGTGCCGCTGGAAGGCTAATTGCTTTTTTTTTTCGGGCGGCTGTCGCCCAGGTGGGTGCCCGCGACGCATTACGTGCAGGTGGTCACTGAACTTTCTTACCGAAATACTTACGACAGCAGTTTCCGCTACGACAGTCTCACATAAAAATATTTCACAGGTCAAGAATTAGCGTTGCAAATCTGTAGAAACAAAATCTTATTGATATAACAGTGTCCAAAAAAATTTTCGTCGGCATTGTGATACATTCACGCATTTACACACATTTCACAACTCTTAAAGTACGATTCTTGGTTTCCAACAACCTTTATCACAAATCAGAGTCCCTAAATCACTATTCATTACTCCTTACCTTATTACACATATACAAATTCGTCGACGCTTCTTCAATATTTCCTGTTAATGAATACGTAGCATAATCAAATAACTCATATAGCATCAGCTTCTTGACCATAAACATACCTCAGCAGCATAATACACATCGTCGTCGTAAAAATAACATCATAACACCTCAGTCAAATCTCAAAATCGTCGTAGCTTCCTCCAATAATTTCAAAACCTAGAAAAATTCTCTGCTCATTTCAGTAGTGTCATCTACCTCAAACGTACTTTAAAATCATGCTCCCTTACCAAATATATCATTCAAAGCTCTCATAGTATCACAATGGGTCCAAAAAAATATGAACAGTTCACAAAGTATAAACAAAATACAATTTCGTAAGTGTGAAGGTATCCAACTGTGTAATTACGTAAACATCTGTCACTGATGTAGTAAAAAGAATGTTTGTTTCTCTGTCAAATAATCAGATAGCTGTGTAATTTATGTGTTAGAGAAATATGGTACCGATGTGTAAAGTTGTATAAGCAAATACCATATTAGCTAGGGCTCCTTGTGCTCGCCAAACACATGGTACACAAAGTAAGCGTGTACCCCCCTGAGGATTAATGTAATTATACCCTCAGGTGTTACAAATTACAGCAATGGAATGAAATGTATCACGGAAAACTTTCTTTGTAATTCAAAAATCTTAAAAAATAAATGTTTTAAGTACAAAATTAATCACTCAAATACGTGTCCTGTAGCGCTAAATGTGCGTCTTGTTGCAACATAATCTCTGTGGCAGTGTCGTAGTTATCGTCTTCCGAAAGCTAAGTTCTGCAGAAGTCAATGTACTTACCTCATGATAAACAAAAGTGAAATGCTTTGCGTATAGATATCTTAGTTATTACGCTTATTGCCGTGATGAGGAAAGTACTGTACTGTAACGTATTGTTGTGCTACGAAAAAGGCTGTCTCATTGTTGCTATACCACAAAAGTTACTACTAAAACATGTTTTAATTTCTTGAATAATGCCGAAAAACTGTGCAGATATAAAACAGATACACCGCAAAAGCAACATTGTAAATTGTCACTCATTAGTAACGTCGTGATAAAATCCTGTAGCTGTCACATAAACTAACCACTGTGTCATCTAGTATCTCTCAGAAAGCACTTTAAATCCAGAATGTATTTTCAAATAAACCAAAATGTTGCATTAAAATCTCAAGTTAAAAAAGCACATTATCTCTCAATAAACGGTGTTACATGTGAAATGTGGTGTAAACCTTTGCTCTTCCTAGTATGCAGAGTTTCAACTTTAACGCAATTATCAAGTGGTATACGTCGGTAAAGAATACTGGAATTTTTCTCAAGGTTAGCGTCTGTGTTATTTTTCTCGGAGCCAGCGGGCGCACGCGGCTGCCTGCTGTGCGAGTCATTGTCTGTTTCTTTGCTGGCGCGCGTCGTTATTCGGATTAGGAGACCGAACTTCTACAAATTCGCCTTGCCGAGAGGGCCCAGCTCTGTTTGAATCCCGCCAGTTCTGATGCAATTCAGGTCTGTCGTTACGATCACATCGTCTGTCGTCATGTCGGTAGTTTCTGTGGTTTCTTTCTTGTCGGTTAAGTGGTGGAGAATTTCTCCCTGAATCGTAACTGCGCGCTGGACCGTTGCGTCTAAAGTTATTCTGTCCCTCGTAATAATAATTGTTTTGGTTCCCATATTGTCTGTTTCTCTGATTGTCTCTGTGATAGTCATTACCGCGGAGAGGTGATCTTTCCCTGTAATTATTACTACTCTGCCAACGGTTGTTATACGGGTGGTGTCTGTTTCGGTCACGATTTGTGTTGTGAGAATAGCCTTGTCGCGTCCAGTTATTATTTCTTTCATCGCGGAATTGCGACGGATGTAATCTGTAATTGTTGTGCTCCTGCGTTCCGCGATTGTCAGTGTCAATTTCCAGTTCTTGTAAGAGTCCCTGAAAAGCTTCAATGTCGTCTTTGCAACGTCCTGCCAAAATAATATGTCGCAAATGTTCAGGCAGTTTGATTAAGCAAATGCGGATGAGTTCTGAGGGGCTGTATGGGTTTGACAGGTACTGATTCTTGTGCAACATGTCTTCAAAATATTTCACAAGACTAGAGAATTCAGATTGTTCGAAATGTTTCATCATTATGATGCCATGTTTCACTCGGTCTTGTGTGGCTTGAGACCAATATGCTGAGAGGAAGGCATGGTAAAATTCTCCTTCACTATGACAATCGTGAATGACCGAACGCATTCTTACAGCTGGTTCATTCTCTAAATAGCCACACATAAATTCTAATCTGTGTTCTAATGACCAGTTAGGGGGAAAACAATGAGAGAATTGATGGAGCCACGCTTGTGGATGAATGTCGTTGGCAGAATTTTTAAACGTTTTGAATTTACGTGTAGTAATGAACAGCTTATAGTCAAAGTCATCATGTCGGCGAGTCGCATATCGGTCATTGTTACGTCGTGTCGGCGGTTCCATCTCAAAATTCGGTGTGCCTTGCCAATTTCTTTCATAATTTCCGAAGTGTCCTGTGTTATTATTTTGTGGTTGTTCCGTATTTCTATGTCCCTCTTCCCGTACTGGAGCGGGAGTGTCCTCTGAAATATGTAATTCTTGTATTACTTGTGTCAGCTGATCTTGTACTTCGCGGATTTCTCTTTGGTGTTGCGTATTAATTTGATTTTGATTTTGTTTGAATTTTCTAATTTGTTCATACTCTTCTGTGTCAGTGAAGGCTACAGGTCTTGTGTCATTCAGATCATCATCTACCTTTGTAGATAAGTTAGTGACCTGATCCGAAAGTTCGCCTACTTTCTCCGATAGTGAACACATTTCCTCAGTGTGTTTTTCTGAACCAAGTTTCAGAGTGTCCATTTGTGTTGAAATCAAATCTACTGTGTCCTTCAAGTTTTCCTGAGTTTTTGCAAGTTGCATAACCGAATCGGTAGATGCAACTGAGTCAAATTTAGCTTGCAAGGTCTCATGATTTTCATGAACAGTAGTTTGCAGTTCTTTTATGGCTGCTTCGTGATTCTGTAGTGCATTTTCATGACGCGAAAAAATAGGTTGGAAATGCTCACAAATTTGTGTTTTTACGTCATTACAGACTTTTTGACATTTCGATTCAATGTTATGTAACTCAGTAGTTAAATCCTCACGTGTTTGTTCAAGAGTTTGCTCCAATGAGTCTAACTTTTGAAGATTTTGTTCCATTGCGTCTAACTGTTGCTGTGTTTGACTCTGATTTTGTTCCATTTGTTTCTGATTTTGCTCAATTGTGTCTAATTTTTGAAGTTTTTGCTGTGTTTGTCCCATTTGTTGTATTAATTGTAATAACAATGCATTGGTGTCTGAAACATGTTCCTCAGTGGTTTTCGGCAGTGAATTTGCACCGGCAACATTCACATTTTGACAAGCAGAAAATGTGTCTTGACTTATTTGAGAAAACGGTGAGGATCCAAAACCTGAATCTACAGTATTTGCGAGATCGTGTCCTGTCATTTCGGATTCCTGAGGCGAGCTGTTGCCGACCGACCGATCGATAATGCTTCCCTGCTCACTGATTGTTTCACTGTCTACGCCATTGTTTGCAACCCGCTCCATCTCCCTATGCGCAATTACCAAATTACTACTTTTAACATTAGTTAATTCACTACTCTGCGGCGCTAACATACTGCTTTCGTCTTCACTGTCATTTCTCAATTTAGTTTGGAGCCTAGTGTTACGTTTTTCACACGCCATTATTGTCACAGTATTTCACACGACAACACAGAAAAACACAATTTGAAGAGCAAAAATAAGAGAACACATTAACATAACACTGAAAATAATATCTAGTTAATTGCAGCTGCGAAATACTTGGTGCAAATCTACATGCATGCCACAACTATTTTACTATACAACAATGAAAAACTACAACTACAAAGGAAATTCTCTCTATAATTACGCGCTAGCAATAAACAAAATCTACACTAATTACACAAACTACAAGGAAAAAATCAGAAGATTCCAGTGAGGTATCCTAGGCTAAGGGTCGACATATGAAACGTCCCCTTTTGACAATTATACACAGGACTGTGCTTAACCTGACACACAATATTTTTTAGCGCAACGCAATCTGACTTTCAACACACAATGTTTTGTTAGCGCAACGCAATCTGACTTTCAAAATTCTCTACAAGAGAATGGCCCTGACTAACATTAAACTATACCTTTCACAAATCACTTACCTCACAAAAATCTTCGCTGCTCAAGCTACTGCAATACAGCGAGCGCCACTACTGCCAGCTAAATAAAAGATTCAAACTATGGAAGGTACTAACTACTGATAGGGATAGTTAGCAAATGAAAGATATTAATAGAGAACAAACAATGTATTTACCTTGATATCATGACAAATTACAAAACTCCGCCATCTCTCTCCCCACATCCACCACTGCTGGCGGCTCACCTCCAACTGCGCAACGTTACGCGCTGTTCACAGCCAGCTGCCTAACACTACAATGGTTGAGTATTACAACAATGCAAATCAGCCACAGACTGCACACGGCACAGCCGGTGTTTTTCATACTGAGGTGGCGTTACCAATAAAAAAACCTAAACAGCCTACTTACAGGGTGTGTGTGTTTGTCCTTAGGATAATTTAGGTTAAATAGTGTGTAAGCTCAGGGACTGCTGACCTTAGCAGTTAAGTCCCATAAGATTTCACACACATTTGAACAGTTTTTGCTACATCCAGTGTTAATCCCACATCTCCCTGCCCTGCAATACGCTACAGTCTACAGGCACTACTATTTTATAGATAACTACATCCAACCTCTGCATGTATTATGATCAAAAATTGTATCCTTTCTTTACATGAATGATAAGTGCAGAATCATGCCTAATTCATTATTTACGCAGCACTGCCACCATCCAATTCTATCCCTTCACTTCTATGTTTCTCCTGTTCAAAAAATGGCCCTGAGCACTATGGGACTCAACTGCTGTGGTCATAAGTCCCCTAGAACTTAGAACGACTTAAACCTAACTAACCTAAGGACATCACACACATCCATGCCCGAGGCAGGATTCGAACCTGCGACCGTAGCGGTCGTGCGGTTCCAGACTGTAGCGCCTTTAACCGCTCGGCCACTCCGGCCGGCTGTTTCTCCTGTGACAGGCTCTATAACCAGGACCCCTACCCTGGACCGACAGATATCCCCCCCCCCCCCCCCACACACACACACCAAAGGACTATTGTGCTTGGTAGACAAAAACTGGTGGAGAGGTATATAAACCCACCAGTCATCCTGTTAGATGTCGAAGTACTGTTGCTGTTTACCAATACATATCACTTGGCCACCAGTGGTTTGGAGTGTCAGGATAGCACCTGACACTGACTTTGAAGTTGTAGTAGATACTGAGAGTGTACATCAGGGTGCGAACGTGAGACCTATTCAAACACAGTGAGAGTAGCTGCGCAGCACTCTGACATATACTGAGAATCGGTTGACAAGCAAATACCTGTCTTACTGTCTTTGGCAACAACAGTGTCGGTGCATCATTAGTCATTGTGTTTGGTAGTGCTATGTTAAAATTAACGCACCGCAAGTCGTCGAAGAGCATATATACGGGGGTTGGAACCTTAATAGTGGCAACTATTTATTTACAGCTCGTACAAAATAGATACGTGTTTCGAAGTTTTACTGACCTTCAAAGTATTCACCAGAACTGTGTATAACCCGTTGCCCGCGATGTGGAAGTCGTAGGATACTCTTAGCAGTGCCAGTGTGTTGAAGGGTGGAAAACGCCGGCAAGGGAAGCACCCATTAAACGCAAACGGGGTTGCTTCAACCGTCGGAATACAGTCCCAGTAGACCGTAACAGGGTACAAGTTAGTACGGAATGTGGCTTTGTGGGCTTGGTGGGTGACAGGAAAACAGAGATTTTTGGTGGACACAGGTACAAATGTATCCGTTATAAGTCTAGACCTCTTGAGAAAGAGAAGGCTGGAGCCATCACGGTATAGGTTATGAGGGTTTGGCAATAAAAGTGTCGCATTCTTGGGTACGACACGACTGGAGTTTTCTGAAAAGAAATCTAAGTTTAGCGAACGCCTGGAGGTGTTGCCATATCTAGGCGAAGGATATTCAGTGATTCTCGGGCTAGACTTTCTCGACGAAAATCACGCTAAAATTGATCTTTTGCAGTGCACCGTGGAACTGGGGGAAACAGCTGCAACTGAGACAACGACGTGGGGTTCATCTCTCATGGGGATGAGGCCAGCTAAACTGCGTGCGTTTTCAGTGAAAATCGATTAGTAGGATAAATACCAGCAGGAACGGGAAAAATAGTGTGTGTTTCAGTGGATTCCGATTTCACAAGGGAAACATTATACGTGGTTGAACTACTCTTAAGCAATGAAGAATTTGATAGCTCGCGTTGTTTTATCTGCAGGAGTTCAGCGCATGTGAGGGGCATTGTTGGAGAACAGATGAGTCTCGTTAGTTTGAATAACTCTAGCGGAAGAGAGATGACTGATCAGAGGGTGCAATAATAGCCTCTCTGGAAGTCTTGAAAGACCTCGGTAGGTCGAGTCCAGAGGGAAGCCACAGCAAACTGCCGATACGGAAGTGTTAAAAGGGAAAGTTTGTCATTTGTAGGGCAGTGATCGGGTCGCTATGAGAACTTGTTGTTGAGGTTTAGTGATTTATTTAGTGAGAACCGAGGGTTACCGGCAACCCCGCTGATGCAACATCAAATACCGTTAGGGGATACCACATCAATTTATAGGAAGTCACATTGCATTGCAAAGCAGCTGACACTACTAGAAGAAGAAGTTATTGAACAACAACTACGGGATGGGATCATAGACCTGAATGATAGCCCTGGAGCACAAATATTGTCGTGTCTAAGAAGTCGGGGGACGGGACACAGAAATACAGATTAAAGCCGAAAACTTGTTTGGTCTATCTCCAAGACATAACTGTCTATTCAAAGGATTTACCGGAGTATATGAGACGTTTGGAGGATGTCTTTAGTAGACTACGATTGGCGCGTTTAACGTTAAGTGTGGCCAAGTGCCATTTTGCGCAAATTCAGGTAAACTATCTGGGAAATGTGACTATTTTTGGAGCGTGTCATCCAGACTGCCAGAGTGCCAGGCATTTAAGTCACAGCCACATTTCGTTATGCACGGGGGTTTGTTGTGTAGAACGACAAGATGTGGACCACGTGCGGAGGTTCCAGAACGTTTCGGAAGGAAGTCCTGCAGCAAGCTCACGACCATATGTTGTCAGGCCATGGTGGGTACGTGCGACGGACAGTCATGTGGCACAGCAGTTTTGGTGAAGGAAAGGGAAGCGTGTGTGAAGCAGTACGTTAAGGTCTGTGTGCCATGCGCACAGGGAGGCAACATAACGCATCAAAAAATGCTGTTACAAAATTTACCAGAGGCGTCCAGTCCATTTTCTAAGTTAGGGTTGAATGTCCTAGAGAAATTTAATAAAATACCAGGAGGAAACAGGTAAGTTCTCATGACCGTCGATCATTTTTCTCGATATCTGACGATGGACCGACGCCGGACCAGCAGGCACAGATGTTAGTACACAACTGGATTATAAAGTTGGAGTGCCTGAGACCATAATTACGGACCAGGGTACGAATTTTGTCTCAGATTTAATGAAACAACTACGCCGCATGTTACGTATGTGGATGTTATGGACGAGTACGCTTCACCTGCAGACCAATGGGAGAACGAAACATGTGCACAAGACTGTTGCAGAGATGTTGAGCAATTACGTAGGTTCCAGAGACGACGATTGGGACTCCTATTTACCTTATTTACACCGTGCCTATGATTCAAAGGCTCATACTGCAACAGTCTTGTCGCCATTTGAGGTTGTGTAAGGAAGGAAAATGCCATCTCCCTTTGACATTTAGACTCCTCAATTAGAACCAGATAGTGAGCTGGCGAGGAAGTTTGCCAGAACCATTAGATTGGAGGAATGTGCAAAACGCAAACACGAAGGCCCTACTACGCCAGGAAGAACCGAACAGACGAATGGGTACATTGCCGCAATACGGGATGGGGCAGTGCGTAATGGTCACTAGTTCCTATACGTCAGAGTAGGAAAAGGAAGAAATTTTTAACAAAATTCCAAGGACCATACCAGATCATGGAAATGATCTCATCGGTCAACGTGAAGATATAGTTCCTCACAAAAACGTATGTTATACACGTCAGTCACGTAAAACCGTTTCAAGGAATGGCAGAGGGGATACCACAGTTATCGGAAACTAAACTGGAGATGAAAGTTACAGAGGGTAAAAAGAGGGAGCCTGCCGTTGGTGAGCAACGTAAGCAGAGTGATGTGCTGTGTAGATTAAGGTCACGTAAGTAAGTTGTACAGTATATTTGTCATTTGTTGACATTCTTACATTTAGTATATCAGGAAATATGTATTTTTATTGCCCTAGCGATATTTGTTGTTTTTTTTGCGGGGTTGTTAGTTTTTCATGTCGTTATTTCTGATATTCTTTCTCTGTGGATTGTGCGTGCGATTGTGGGTTGTGATTTATCCGGGTGGCCAAGAACGGACTGATATGCGGACATGTAAAGCGAGTTTGTTTCTGGAGGAAGTAAATGGGACGAGTCGTGGGAAGGACCTTCTGACAACTCAAACGTACTTCCGAGGATGGGTACACGCTGATTACACTCCGTTTTCACTATACGGTTGAATTGCTACGAAGGAGGCAGACCGGTGGGGTTGAAAAAACCCGAGCCTCGGAAAAGCGGAATGATCATTAATGGCACGACTTGGGAATTAGTCGGGACGGATTTTCATCTTCCGGCTGCACTTACAGGCTCAGCTGTTATGACATTGTCCCGGAATACGTTGTATTGGCCAGAAGGATATTTGAGGGTATTACCCGTTCAAAGTTTAATAAATGACACACCCAGTCGAGAGCTGTTGCAGACGTTGAACACATTGATAGAGTCCCAGCAAGGAGGAATTTCGATGGAACAAATGTGCAACAGGTACGTCGTTTCCGGGAAGAACAGTAGCACAAAGTATTAGTGGCGAGCGTATCGGCCACCAGTTGTGACGTGTTTCTACCAGGCTTTTGCGTGCTGTATTTCTGGGTAAGACGCAAGAGGGCACAGGCTATGGACGTACCAACACACCAGTTACCAGTTGAAGTTCTTCTCAGGAAGAGAACATTGGGGATACACAAGTACCACTAATAAATGTATGACAACCTGAGAACCCCACAAACACACCTGAGTTGACGATGTTATTTTCCATTAAAATGCACTTTAAAAAATTTTCAAATGGCTCTGAGCACTATGGGACTTAACATCTATGGTCATCAGTCCCCTAGAACTTAGAACTACTTAAATCTAACTAACCTAAGGACATCACACAACACCCAGTAAATGCACTTATTTTTAATGCAGAGATTCTCCATCCATTGCACCTTCCCCATAAGCGAAAACTGAATGACGTAGGCTCTGTATAAACAAATATTCCGCCGTGGTTATTTGCAGGAGTAACCCAAGGAATTGGACAATTACATTTACGGAATGGTAGACATGTACAGGTCCAAAACATCCTGGATTTAAAATATATGGATTACAATAAAATTACTAATTTGTTATATGATGTCACACGATTGCCTCAGACAGCCTCAAATGCTGAATGACACTTTCAGTGAGTACTCTAAAGAGATTCGAGTACTGTGAGCACTCGAGGAGGACGTGGATTCTCATGGGAAAGTATCCGCCCTGAATCTGTTAGGTGCAATTTTTTGGAAATTTTTAGTACGTTCTTATGGGACCAAACTGCTGAGGTCATCGGTCCCTAGGCCTACACCTACTTAATCTAACTTAAACTAACTTACGCTAAGGACAACACACACACCCACGCACGAGGGGGGACTCGAACCTCAGACGGAGGGAGCCGTGTGTTAGGTGCATTCCCGACGGAAATTTGCTATCACTGGCGGAGGTAAAATCTTCAATAAGCGGTCTCACACAACTAATGGAGCTTCCAAATGAAGAGGGTGAAAGATCCATTGTTATACGCAGTACACGTGAAGATACACCTCTATTGCTCTCAGACGAACAGGACTGCCTTTCAGGATTGTTCACACTCATAAATAGGAACAAGTTGGCGCTCAACTGCCAAAATGCGAGCAATACGACCTTTTACAATCGCTGATTTTGCTAGGCTTCCATCAGCGAACAAACTACAGTCAAACATCTACTAGATAGACTAACTTAAAGCGCTACATCACACATCGTGGTAACTATTGGTAGAACACAGGTTACTTTCTGGGAAAGTTGGTGTGATCAGAGTGGATGTTCAGTCGATCTGAGATAGACGAAGAGAGTTTGAACAGGTCTTAATAGGGATAAAAGCCGCTGCAAATAAAAATCCGGCGCTCAGTATGGAGAAAGTAGTGTGGAAACGGGACCAAGTCCCTTTATAAATGGTGACAAAATGACAACTATTCCACGGCGGCCAAAACTAATAACAATGTAAGCTCTCGTCATTGAGTTCCAACTTAGACGAAATATCAACTTCTTTTTTTGTAAACTGAAAAACTGCCACTAGGTGAAAAGAAATCCTTCGCAAAAAGGATTCCGAAATGGAGAGATTGGTTGTTCTAGTTGTACAGAACATCAGACCTCGCGATGTGTGAAAGAGAGTAGTTGCAGTAGAGGTGTGATGTGGCAAAAATAACGAAATCAACTGTATAATTACCTGGCACGCTATAAACTATTCGAGCTTCGAGAACCGTAGTATAGTCGCTGATGTAGACAATGGCATGAGAAAATGCTAACAAACCAGCTTTTACGGAGAATCGCCGTTTATCTTGTCGAACTATGATGGTCGCATACTTATTCAGCTCTTAAGTGCTGAATGAACCGCAGGGAGCTTTCATTAAGGTCAAACTGACATGATGCCAAGTCTCGTGACTCGGGTCCCATTCGTAATTTCTCCTGACACGCACGGATGGATCCCGCTACGCTCAACAATGAACTGTCGGCGTTGTACTGGGAGGTAGCTGTGAATCTGATCTGGCTGGATATTTCAGCAGGATACTAGTCGCCTCCACGTAGCTCTTACAGTCCAGTGTATCTTCTGTGATGGTATACGTCGATTTTTTTCTTGGCGTTAATGAACATTCGATTTGACTGATGTTAGTCTAATATTAAGAATAAAATAAATTTCCTTGAGTTGGAAATGCCTCTACCCACAAATCAGCAAAGTTTTTGAAGGCACTGGTCGTGCGAAACTTAGTTTGCCCTTTTCTCCCATGATACCTGGCGAACGATGATTGCAGGGCAACAGGCAGACTCATTATTCCTAGATTTACGAAAAGCTTTTGACACGGTGCCCCACTCCAGGTTGTCAACGAATGTACGAGTATACGGAATAACTTCCCAGATATGTGTGGGGCTTGAAGACTCCTTACGTAATAAGACCATGTTCGTCGTCATCGAGTACGAGTGTTCGCTGGAGATAAGGGTACCGTCAGCAGTGCCACAAGAAAGTGTGATAGGAACACTCTTATTGTGTATATGCGTAAATGATCTGACGAATAGGGTAGGCAGCACCTGCGATTGTTTGCTGATGAAGCTTTGGAGCACGGGGAGCTGCCGTCGTTGAGTGACTGTACGAGGATTCAATTGGATGACCAGTGAAATCCTTGATGAATTTAAACGTAAGAATAATTTAAATGTTAAACTATATTTAGATCATTTAGATCTTGCTAGTGTCCCATCAGCCCTACAAACAAATCACATTTTATCAGAAATTGATAAATTTATAAGGTATGTGGGTTCAAACATTCAACTAAGACATGAAAAGAGGATACATAGGCCCATACAAGAGAAAGATCTAAATACATGCAGTGAAAATAAATACCACATGCTGAGTAACTTCAGATCCTTCCAGAAGGTTGAAAATGTGACCAACATTAGAAGAGCTTTGCAACAACTGATCGAAAGTAATGTGCTCCTCAAATAGCGTGAACATCTCTGACATCATGTTTCGCACATAAAATGAATCATAGGAGCAACGGCGTACATGACATAATCTACTACTAAAAATCACCCATGAAATACTTGAAAATGGCCTAAGGCAGAAATTGTACGATCGTACATAAAATAAAGAGAATGGCAGCTGAAGCCATCAAGAAATCTTTCAAAAATTTCATCGAAACTGCGGGCTCTATCGCATTGAAAATTACAGATACATAATGACTTAGACAATGTAAGTCAAGACATTGTATGTCGAGGAAGTTAATGTGGATGAGTAGGAAGACCAATCCCGTAATGTCCGGCTATAGCATTAGTAGCAGTATTAGTAGTGTGCTAATAGACGCAGTCAGGCCCATTAAATAACTCGGCGTAACGTCGCAAAGCGATATGAAATGGAATGAGCACGTCAGGTTGGTAGAACGAAAGGCATATGGTCGACTTCGCTTCATTTGGGAGAGTTTTAGGAAAGTGTGATTCATCTATAAAGGAGACCGCATGTAGACTACTATTGTAACCCATTCTTGAGTACTGTTCGAGTGTTTGGGATCCCCAACAGGTCGAATTAAAGGATGACATCGAAACAATTCAGAGGCGGGCTGCTAGATTTGTTACCTGTAGCTTCAAGTGTTACGGAAATGTTACCAGGAACTCAAACAATAATCCCCGGAGGAAAGGCGAAGTTTTTTCGAGGAATCCTACTGATAAAATTTAGAGAACCGGCATTTGAACCTGATTGCAGAACGAACCTACTGCCGCCAATGTACATTTCAGGTGAGGAGCCTGAAAATAAGATAAGAGAGATTAGGGCTCGCATAGAAGCATATAGACTGTGGCTTCCCCCTCGCTCTATTTGTGAGTGGAACAAGAAGGGAAATGACTAATAGTGGTACAACGTACCCACCGCCACGCACCGGTGACTTGCGGAGTACGTATGCAGATGCAGATATTCCACAATAAGCACCCACAAACCGGAGACTCATTTTAAGAATTCCTCCTTACGTGCTTGGGTACTTATTTAGTTAGTATCTGATTCACCTGAAGAATTTTGAAATGGTTAATTGAGTGTGGGTTCCTAAGGGACCAAACTGCTGAGGTCATCGGTCCCTAGACTTACACACTACTTCAACGAACTTATGCTAAGAACAACACACATACCCATGCCCGAGAGAGGTCTCGAACTTTCGGCGGGAGAAGTGAAGAATTTTAATACAATTTATATCACGAGGAAAAGTTCGAATCCACTACGCTACTCACATGAAGATGTTGCAGTTTACGTAAACAGTAATAGAATCTAGGAACTAATATAGGCAGTTTATGTTAGCTTATTGTGGAGTATCTGCATGTACATACGTACTCCGCAAGGCACAGTACGGTGCATGGCGGAGGGTACGTTGTACCACCATCAGCCATTTCCCTTCTTGTTGCAGTCACGAATACAGTGATGGGGAAATAAAGGCTGATTACGATGGGAGGGAGAAAAGATTGATGACAATCCAAATCGCTCAATTGTGTCCGAATCGTTGTTAGACACTCTTAAACATGTCCCTTGTGAATCGTCACATCGGTTGCTCTGGTTCACCCGGGATATAAATAAAAATTTGTGCTAAAACCCACAAGAACACATGTTACGTAGTACAGAGGTTTATAGGTGTAGCGAACATAGTTTCTCTTTCTATTCCGTCCTATTCTACGGTTCTATTAATTTGCATCAAGAATGGTGTAGATAAACTAATTACAAACGAAATTCATCATATACATCTTTTGGCATGAGTTTGTAAGCAAGATCGACAGAAAGACGAAATAGCAGTAGACAGACTTTTTCTTTAACCTGATCTCTGCTTTCTTATCAAGTCCTTTGTCTTTCTGATTGTTCGTTTTTGATTTATTTTTTACGATTATATTGTCTTCGAAAAGATGTGATTGGCTCAAAGAATTTATTCTGTTAGGAACGCATACATTTCTCTGGATATGTGAGTGTTTGACAGAGGTGAAGTTAACATCGGGTGTTGCCCAAGAAAGTAATCAGACTCATAATATTTTCAATATACGTAAACAGTTTACCAGATAGTGTAAGTTCTCTTTGTACGCGGGACGACATTCCTCTTGCAACGTCCCGGTGAGTGATCTAGGGAACTTTTATTCTAGGTATAAAGTCCATCAATTTTACTGCTTCATTCGTATGTGTCACCTAGGTATTATGAGAAAGATTTAAGAGAAATTAGTAACGATAAGGAGTCCGGCCATTATCTTTCGCAACATGTGCGAATGGAATAAGTAAGAATGTCTTACATTAGCAAGAGAGAACCCACTACCTAGCGCCATGCACTGGCTTGCGCAGTGTATACACATATATACATATCTACCTCCTTCTGTTTCTTAACGTCCCTCCCTCTGTCCAAAATTCTGTTCTGATTGAGGCACAAATATTACAGATGTGACTAGAAGCGTCATCATTTACTTTGCGTTCGACGCTGTTAATAATGGCGGTCAGAGCATCACCTACTAGAAGGAATCAATTTGTAGTGAATCATTTCAGAGGACAGAACCGTAAATCTTTGTATATGATACTACGAAGTCGATATATGAGCCGTTTCATAATGTTTCACTAAAGTCAAATTCTTTTTCCAAATCATTAGCCTCTCACACTTCCGGTGCATTTAGCAAATGATGCCGGAATAAGAAATGATCAACTGTATGTCTTTATTGGCCACAGATTTACACATTTTCTGCAACTACGTCGCTTTGTAACTGGTTTATACCAATATTATGCAGCTTCATTAAGTGTCTCTGTTTCCTCTACCTTTCACACCATTGTTTAGGATGTTTTAATTTGTAGTCCTTTGTTTCTTTGCCATCCTTCCCCTCTTTGAATGACAGAGTGAGTGAAAGTGTTCGAGTACCGCATTTTTAAATTGTTTGGTTGTGGGTGTAGTTTCCGTCTACTGCTGCCAACTCTTCTTCAGACTTAGTGCTGTTTTGTTTGAGTTGACACTGTGCAGAAAGGGTTTCTCTGGCCACTTCCACTACTTGAGTAGAGCCCGATTTTGTTACCGTGCTAGGCACTCGTCACTAGGATCTTGATGAGTTAGTTTGCTCTTGAGAGCTCGTCTACAGTTCCTTTAGTATGGTATTGAGATTGTCTAAATTCCAGCCTAATGAAGTATTAATCTACCTCTTTTACAGCATTAAGTCCTGGTAATACTGTTGTATGTTTTATTCAATGTAGCGAGGGCTAGGATTTTTGCTGTTATTCAATTTTTGTAGTTAACTGCATTCTTCAGCCAGAACTTAGGAATGTGGAAGCGTTGTGGGCGAACTATGCTGGTTCGCCTAATTCCCTCGTTTTCTCACTATGAATGTGCGTGTGTTTGTATTACTTGCGCTATAATTCTTCCTTTCTCATTAGTTTCATTTTATTCTGCAATTTCTGTTTTGTACGTGTGCCTTTGTCTTCTCTATTCCACGCGTTCGTGTATGGCTTAGAGAGTCTTCAGTTCTCTGACTCTGGTTTCTTTCGTACTTACTTTGCAGTGATGTGTGGATGAATATCTCTACGGAATAATCAATTTTTCAAGATTTTCATGTTTTCTCATGATCTTGCTTTGTGTAACTTGGGCCAAGCGCTTGAAAAATGAATGAGCCCTCATCTCCTAATCCTTCAGTTCCTTTCGTTACCGGTTGGCTGAAAATTAAATGAAATTCAATTATTTATTATTTCTTATTTGCATTTCTGTCCATTTGCAACTTTACGTGATTCTTTTTCTTGTGTCATTGTTTTGTGTCCATGCTTGAGGTTGTCGTTATTTCAGTATTGCAGTGTTCCTTCACGTTTGCAATTTCTCGTCTGTTCTTTCTCTTACTTCCGGAAATGTAGAATTTCACGGTTTATTCTGTATCTGAACATGTTCGACCACGTGGTTCTTTTTTTGGGCGTTCGGATGAATCCTTGCTTCTGTTCATTACTCGTGGGCCGGTGGGGACATACCTTTTTTCCGACTACATGTGATTATGGTCTGTGTTTTAATTCTTCTCATTTTTTTTTTCTTTTCTCTGTGTGGTACTAGTGTGAACGTGGAAGTGCGTTTATGATACATGTCTGTCAAACTATCCATATTTTACGAGTTACATTTGCTTTTGAGTCCAAAGAGGCAAAGTATTTTGTTAACTTCTGTACTCACTTGCTTAGTATTTGAGGGTCTAGTAATCCATTATGTTCTAATGTAAATGTTCCGAGCTTTTTCTTTGAAATTTGTGACCTCCCCACTATATTTGTTTCTGCATGAAATTTAGCCGAAATTTATCTCCCACTCATTAAAAGTCTACGGATTACCAAAACTATGTCCCCACATACTGTTATTCAACTTAAACTCGTATACTAACCTTTGACTAAACGGAATATAATTTGAACTGAACTGTAACTGATCTGAATGCAACTTCTCTCTATATTAAATGCGTGACTGAAGTAAAACAATTATCTGTCCCTAATCAAAATTTCCAGTTACCTCGCATAATGACAACATTTTTGCAGATTTCTCGAAAGCACAACAGCAAACATCTACATCTACATTACATACTCCGCAAACCACCATACGATGCGTGGCGGAGGGTATCTCGTACCACAACTAGCATCTTCTCTCCCTGTTCCACTCACAAACAGAACGAGGGCAAAATGACTGCCTATATGCCTCTGTACGAGCCATAATCTCTCTTATCTTATCTTTATGGTCTTTCCGCGAAATGTAAGTTGGCGGCAGTAAAATTGTACTGCAGTCAGCCTCAAATGCTGGTTCTCTAAATTTTCTCAGTAGCGATTCACGAAAAGAACGCCTCCTTTCCTCTAGAGACTCCCACCCGATTCCTGAAGCATTTCCGAACACTCACGTGATGATCAAACCTACCAGTAACAAATCTAGCAGCCCGCCTCTGAATTGCTTCTATGTCCTCCGTCAATCCGACCTGATAGGGATCCCAAACGCTCGAGCAGTACTCAAGAATAGGTCGATTAGTGTTTTATAAGCGGTCTCCTTTACAGATGAACCAAATCTTCCCAAAATTCTGCCAATGAACCGAAGACGACTATCCGCCTTCCCCAGAACTGCCATTACTTGCTTGTCCCACTTCATATCGCTCTGCAATGTTACGCCCAAATATTTAATCGACGTGACTGTGTCAAGTGCTACACTACTAATGGGGTATTCAAACATTACAGGATTCTTTTTCCTATTCATCTGCATTAATTTACATTTATCTATATTTAGAGTTAGCAGCCATTCTTTACACCAATCACAAATCCTGTCCAAGTCATCTTGTATCCTCCTACAGTCACTCAACGACGACACCCTCCCGTACACCACAGCATCATCAGCAAACAGCCGCACATTGCTATCCACCCTATCCAAACGATCACTCATGTAGATAGAAAACAGCAGCGGACCTACCACACTTCCCTGAGGCACTCCAAATGATACCCTCACCTCCGATAAACACTCACCATCGAGGACAACGTACTGGGTTCTATTACTTAAGAAGTCAAACAGGCAGCGGCTAAGCTATATTTCTATTTCTAAATATATATTCGAACTGTTGCATGTGTGTGGTAATCCCCCTGTTTGTCATTACACAATGACAAAGAGGGGGATGGAGAGTTAGCCATTCCTGCTGTTAGAATGAAGTATATATTAAAAAAATCATCATCATCATCATCATCATCATTTAAGACTGATTATGCCTTTCAGCGTTCAGTCTGGAGCATAGCCCCCCTTATACAGTTCCTCCATGATCCCCTATTCAGTGCTAACATTGGTGCATCTTCTGATGTTAAACCTATTACTTCAAAATCATTCTTAACCGAATCCAGGTACCTTCTCCTCGGTCTTCCCCGACTTCTCCTACCCTCTACTGCTGAATCCATGAGTCTCTTGGGTAACCTTGCTTCTCCCATGCGCGTAACATGACCCCACCATCTAAGCCTGTTCGCCCTGACTGCTACATCTATAGAGTTAATTCCCAGTTTTTCTTTGATTTCCTCATTGTGGACACCCTCCTGCCATTGTTCCCATCTACTAGTACCTGCAATCATCCTAGCTACTTTCATATCCGTAACCTCAACCTTGTTGATAAGGTAACCTGAATCCACCCAGCTTTCGCTCCCATACAACAAAGTTGGTCGAAAGATTGAACGGTGCACAGATAACTTAGTCTTGGTACTGACTTCCTTCTTGCAGAAGAGAGTAGATCGTAGCTGAGCGCTCACTGCATTAGCTTTGCTACACCTCGCTTCCAGTTCTTTCACTATGCTGCCATCCTGTGAGAATATGCATCCTAAGTACTTGAAACCGTCCACCTGTTCTAACTTTGTTCCTCCTATTTGGCACTCAATCCGTTTATATTTCTTTCCCACTGACATTACTTTCGTTTTGGAGATGCTAATCTTCATACCATAGTCCTTACATTTCTGATCTAGCTCTGAAATATTACTTTGCAAACTTTCAATCGAATCTGCCATCACAACTAAGTCATCCGCATATGCGAGACTGCTTATTTTGTGTTCACATATCTTAATCTCACCCAGCCAGTCTATTGTTTTCAACATATGATCCATAAATAATATGAACAACAGTGGAGACAGGTTGCAGCCTTGTCTTACCCCTGAAACTACTCTGAACCATGAACTCAATTTACCGTCAACTCTAACTGCTGCCTGACTATCCATGTAAAGACCTTTAATTGCTTGCAAAAGTTTGCCTCCTATTCCATAATCTTGTAGAACAGACAATAACTTCCTCGTAGGGACCCGGTCATATGCCTTTTCTAGATCTATAAAGCATAGATACAATTCCCTGTTCCACTCATAACACTTTTCCATTATTTGCCGTAAGCTAAAGATCTGGTCCTGACAACCTCTAAGAGGCCTAAACCCACACTGATTTTCATCCAATTGGTCCTCAACTAATACTCGCACTTTCCTTTCAACAATACCTGAGAAGATTTTACCCACAACGCTGATTAAAGAGATACCTCTGTAGTTGTTACAATCTTTTCTGTTTCCATGTTTAAAGATTGGTGTGATTACTGCTTTTGTCCAGTCTGATGGAACCTGTCCCGTCTCCCAGGCCATTTCAATTATCCTGTGTAGCCATTTAAGACCTGACATTCCACTGTATTTGATGAGTTCCGACTTAATTTCATCCACCCCGGCCGCTTTATTGCACTGCAATCTATTGACCATTTTTTCCACTTCCTCAAATGTGATCCTATTTCCATCATCATTCCTATCCCATTCTACCTCGAAATCTGAAACATTACTGATCGCATTTTCACCTACATTGAGCAACTCTTCAAAATATTCCCTCCATCTGCCCAAGGCATCCACAGGATTCACCAGCAGTTTTCCTGAACTGTCCAAGATACTTGTCATTTCCTTCTTACCTCCCTTTCGAAGACTGCTAATTACACTCCAGAATGGTTTTCCAGCAGCTTGACCCATAGTCTCCAACCTGTTTCCAAAGTCTTCCCACGATTTCTTCTTGGATGCTGCAATTATCTGTTTGGCTTTGTTTCTTTCTTCAAGATAACTTTCTCTGTCTACCTGGGTTCTGGTATGTAGCCATTTTTGATACGCCTTCTTCTTCCTTTTACAGGCTGCCTTGACTGTATCATTCCACCAAGCTGTTTGCTTCATCCTCCCTTTACACACTACTGTTCCAAGACATTCTTTAGCCACTTTTAGTACTGTGTCCCTGTACCTTGTCCATTCCTTTTCCAATGACTGTAATTGACTACATTCAACTAACTGGTACCTTTCTGAGATCGCTGTTATGTACTTGTGCCTGATTTCCTTATCCTGAAGTTTCTCCACTCTTATCCTCCTACATATGGACCTGACCTCCTGCACTTTCGGCCTCACAATCCCAATTTCACTGCAATTAAATAATGATCAGTGTCATCAAAGAATCCCTGAATACACGTGTGTCCCTCACAGCCTTCCTGAATTCCTGATCTGTTATTATATAGTCAATGACAGATCTGGTTCCCCTGCCTTCCCAAGTATACCGGTGAATGTTCTTATGTTTAAAAAAGGAGTTTGTGATTACTAAGCCCATACTGGCACAGAAATCCAAGAGTTGTTTCCCGTTCCTGTTGGCCTCCATATCCTCTCCAAATTTACCCATAACCTTTTCATACCCTTCTGTTCGATTTCCAATCCTGGCGTTAAAATCACCCATGAGCAGAACACTGTCCTTGTCCTTTAACAACTACATCACTGAGTGCCTCATAAAAACTATCCATCTTATGTTGATCTGTCCCTTCACAATGCGAATATACTGACACAATCCTAATTTTCTTGCTAGACACTGTCAAATCTATCCACATCAGTCGTTCGTTTACATACCTTATTGCAACTACGCTGGGTTCCATTTTTTTCCTGATGTAAAGCCCTACACCCCATTGTGCTATTCCTGCTTTGACTCCTGACAGGTAGACCTTGTATTCTCCCACTTCCTCTTCTTTCTCACCCCTTACCCGAATGTCACTAACAGCTAAAACGTCCAGCCCCATCTTACTTGCAGCCTCTGCCAGCTCTACCTTCTTCCCAGAGTAGCCCCCATTGATATTAATAGCTCCCCATCTCATTACCATTTGTTTGCCAAGTCGTATCTTAGGAGTCCCTGGTTTGTCAGTTAGAGGTGGGACTCCGTCACCTCCAAAGGTCCGAGGCATTTTGCTCTGATTGTTGCCAGCATCATATTTAAAGTACCAGGGAAGCAGGTTGCTAGCCTTACTTGCCCCGAGTCCCATTGGGTTTTACCCCTAACGGCTGAGGGACTAACCGGTGGATTTGGTAGTCTTTGCCGTATGAGCACAAAGGTGACCACGACTCAGAATATGTCCGAGATGCCCAGCCTTATCCCAAAGTAACTGGTATCCCGACTGTCGGGACCACTTTTTTTTATTAAAAAAATAAAAATAAAAACAGAGTAATACTTTACGTGATCTTCACACATAACATAGGTCTAAACAATACTATGCTTAACAAAATGAACAATGATTTAAAGATCGTACAATGTTAATAGAGAATTTCTATAAAAATTAAACAGCTTAATCAGTTAATATGTTAATGCATGATTCAGGGAAGTGGGTCTTTTTCTCTGCTCTGAGCAAGTTAACTGGCTGACAGTAATCATTCCTAGCTGTTCAGTACTGCAGTTTTACCTCAGATTTCTTCTCTTAAAAAATAATAACGTCATTCAAAATATGTATTCTCTTCGCTTTCTAATACGTCTGTGTCTTATTCGCCCTTGCACTCCTTAAAAATCAATCTTTCGTCATCTAACAGATACCATCACAGGTCAACACAGCACTACTGAATACGTCTCACCTACCGCACTTCAACTAACAGGTTGCGCAGAGGCAAAAACTGTGCCACGACAAGACCAAAGCTTGTTTAGCAGTAACTTAAGTTGCACTCTCTCTCTCTCTCTCTCTCTCTCTCTCTCTGACGTTCACATCATTGAAATACAAAAGCAGGAATGAGATGACCACCTTACGGATCTTGGAATTAATATGTGTTGTCTAATTTTAATTGAGTTTCAGTCTGATTTCTAGTAAATTATCCCACATACACCAACCTATGTTCCCTAGAGTACAGACTACGCCGTTTTCCTTTGCATAAATGCAAGCCCATTCATTTTTTTATTATGTATAAGATTGATTTTTTATGAAAATCTTAGAGGCAGATTGATTATTTGGTTAGTAGCGTGCTTAAGCTGTTAGTCACATACTTTCAGCCTTCCACACGTCCCAAGGAAACAGTTATTTTAAATGTACGCTGTGCTCTGCTGACAGAGGCTTATCCTCTGTCCACTGAATTTTTGATCGTTATTTGTTGATCTAAGAGAATCACGTAGTTTGTATATTTTTTCAGTTAATCCTTAAAATCTGTTAGGTAATTGTGCCACTGGCTCAGTTTAATCCATCATGCTTTATTAACTCAAGTGGTAAAGTCAGCTTTTATGTAATTTAAATTCCTTCCAAAACTGTTTCGTAGCGACTCGGCTGAGAATAAATACAACATTAATCGAAACAATATATCAGTATCTATATTTTAACATTATCTGCATCAGCGTCACATACCCAAAGAGAAGTACTGCGTATGTGATCTGGCAACAAATGGTAAGAACAATATGGAATCTCTGCACGAATTAACGACAGCATAACAAGTGAAGCTGCGGCTTAGAACACCTCCGCTGCATAAGAGAACGACTGAGATACCGATTAAGTACTTGGGAGTCACGCGCTAAAAAGACGTCAGGTGGAACGAACACGTAGATTCTGTTGCGGGAAAGACAAAAAGGAAGAGTGCGATGTGTTGTAGGAGTCCTTTCGAACGCGCCTAAAATATTTATTCCACTTGTTCTTGAATACTGTTCTGCGGAGCAATGTACGCTTTAAGTCAGTGAAGTAACATCTGTTAACGTCTTCTTTTAAACATTTCTTGCTGTTTATCATTCTGAAAGCTGATTTGGGTGGCACGAATTGTAATAATTTGAAGTGACGAAAAACTCTACTATTCATTTTATCCAGTAACTTTCGTTACTGAGGGATCTGGAACAAAGTGCAATATTTCAGAAATAGACGTTTGTATGCTGTATCGGGTAAGTGATCACAGTATGTTTTCAAAGTATGCGTCATTAACTATTACAGTATCATTCTGCGGCATCAATTTTTCATTTGTGTTTTTATCACGAAACTCAGGTTTTCGTAGGAAGTTAAGAACCTTCCTCGCGGTGAGCTCGTATTCACACTGACAATTTTTCATAGAGACTTAGTGTTCCTCGAGACAACCTATAATCTGAAATTTTCCCTATAACTTGGTGTCGTCGTAAATTGAGCGTTAATTTATTACTTTACCCCTGTACACCATCCCCTAAGGTCGCAATATTGTTTGACTCTAGCTTAGCGCTCAAATTGCGTGATACACACGGGAACTGTTTCTTCCATTATACTGTTCATCTTTCAACGTTTTATTGACTATTACTGAAAGCTAGGATTGACAAAAACTATTGCACCGTAATAAAAACACGGGTTGTCTGAAAAGTAGCTTTACAACATTAAGGTATCATATCATTCGAACCAAATAACATATACGAATGGTTTTGATCTATACTATAAATCACCGCAAAAGCAAATTTTGTGTGTATGTGCCAATTATACAGACGATCTGTTTTTGAGGTGATCTGTGGTATAGATAGATTTATAGTACAGGTCAAAAACCATTCGTATATTTTATTTAGTTCGCTGATATGACATCTTAATGTCATTGTGTGCATATGTACCATTGCCCCTCCCCCATCCTCCCCATCCATGAACCATGGGCCGTGCTGTTGATGGGGAGGCTTGCGTGCCTCAACGATACAGATAGCCTTACCGTAGGTGCAACCACAACAGAGGGGTACATGTTGAGAGGCCAGACGGACGTGTGGTTCCTGAATAAGGGCAGCAGCCTTTTCAGTAGCTGCAGGGGCAACAACCTAGATGTTTGACTGATCTGTAATTGTAACATCAGCCAACACGACCTTGCTGTGCTGATACTGCGAACGGCTGCAAGCAAGGGGAAACTACAGCCGTAATTTTTCCCGAGGGCATACAGCTCTACTATATGGTTAAATGATGAGGGCATCCTCTTGGGTAAAATAAACCGGAGGTAAAATAGTTCCCCATTCGGATCTCCTGGTGGGGGCTACTCAGGTGGACGTAATTAGCAGGAGAAACAAAACTGGTGCACTACGGATCGGAGCGTAGAATGTCATATCGCTTAATAGGGCAGGCAGGTTAGAAAATTTAAAATGAGAAATGGATAGGTTAAAGTCAGTTATAGTGCAAAATAGTGAAGTTCGGTGACAGGAGGAAGAGGACTCCTGATCAGGTGAATACAGGGTTAGAAATACAAAATAAAATAGGGGAAATACGGGAGTAGGTTTAATAATGAGTACAAAAATAGAAACAAGTATAAGATACTGTGAACGGCATAGTGAACGCATTTTAGTAGTGAAGATAGACACGAAGCCCACATCCACACATTTGTACAAGTTTATATACCGACTAGCTCCGCAGACGAGGAGGATATTGAGGAAATGTATGATGAGATAAAAGAAATTGTCCCTACAAAGGAGATGTACTTGAGGTCTATATTCAGGAAATGGAAGAGGACGTTGAGGAAGATGAGGAGGGAGATATGATACTGAGTGAAGAATTCGACAAAGCACTGAATGACTTAAGTCGAAACAAGGCCCCGGGAGTAGACAACATGCCAGTAGAACTACTAGCAGCCTTCGGACAGCAAAGCTGTAGTGTCTTGAAAAGAGGATATAAGATGAACATCAACAAAAGCAAAACGAGGATAATGGAATGTA